>NC_140987.1:19484521-19517021 GCF_052327205.1 Somniosus microcephalus | reverse complement strand
TATACAGCACAGAAAGAGGCCCTTCGGCCCATCGTGTCTGCGCCAACCATCCATCCCTGTCCAGTCTAATCCCATTTTCCAGCATTTGGTCCATAGCCTTGTATGCAATGGCATTTCAAGTGCTCATCCAAATGCTTCTTGAATGTTGTGAGGGTTCCTGCCTCTACCACCCTTTCAGGCAGTGAGTTCCAGATTCCAACCACCCTCTGGGTGAAAAAGTTCCTCCTCAAATCCCCTCCAAACCTCCTGCCCCTTACCTTGAATCTATGCCCCCTTGTTATTGACCCCCCTACTAAGGGGAAAAGTTCCTCTTTATCTACCCTATCTATGCCCCTCATCATTTTGTACACCTCAATCAGGTCCCCCCTCAGCCTTCTTTGCTCCAAGGAAAACAACCCCAGCCTGTTTAGTCTTTCTTCATAGCTGAGGCGCTCCATCCCAGGTAACATCCTGGTGAATCTTCTCTGCACCCTCTCCAAAGCAATCACATCCTTCCTATAGTGAGGTGACCAGAACTGCACACAGTACTCCAGCTGTGGCCTCACCAGCGTTTTGTACAGCTCCATCATAACCTCCCTGCTCTTATATTCTATGCCTCGGCTAATGAAGGCAAGTATCCCATATGCCTTTTTAACCACCTTATCTACCTGTTCCGCTGCCTTCAGGGACCTATGTACATGTACACCAAGGTCCCTCTGACCCTCTGTACTTCCTAGGGTCCTACCACTCATTGTGTATTCCCTTGCCTTATTTGTCCGTCCAAAATGCATCACCTCGCACTTTTCAGGGTTAAATTCCATTTGCCACTTTTCCGCCCATCTGACCAACCCGTTTATATTGTCCTGTAGCCTGAGGCTTTCCTCCTCGCAATTTACCACCCCACCAATTTTCGTGTCATCTGCAAACTTACTGATCATACCTTTTACATTCTCATCCAAATCATTTATGTAGATCACAAACAGCAAGGGTCCCAGCACCGATCCCTGAGGTACCCCACTGGACACAGGCTTCCAGTCACAAAAGCAACCTTCGACCATCAACCTCTGCCTCCTGCCACTCAGCCAGTTTAGGATCCAACGCGCCAAGGCACCCTGGATCCCACGGGCTCTTACCTTCTTGACCAGTCTCCTATGCGGGACTTTGTCAAAAGCTTTACTGAAATCCATGTAAACCACATCCACAGCATTTCCCTCCTCCACACACCTAGTCACCCCCTCGAAAAATTCAATCAGATTGGTCAGACATGATTTACCCTTGACAAAGCCATGCTGACTATCCCTGATTAATCCTTGCCTCTCCAAGTGGAGACTAATTTTGTCCCTCAGAATTTTTTCCAATAATTTCCCTACCACAGATGTTAGGCTCACTGGCCTGTAATTCCCTGGTTTATCCCTGCTACCCTTCTTGAATAATGGTACTACGTTAGCTGTTCTCCAGTCCTCTGGTACATCCCCTGTGGCCAGAGAGGTTCTGAAAATTTGTGTCAGAGCCCCTGCAATCTCCTCCTTTGCCTCACACAACAGCCTGGGATACATCTCGTCCGGGCCTGGGGATTTATCCACTTTTTGGCCTGCTAAAACCGCTAGTACCTCCTCCCTCTCGATGCTAATATGTTCAAGTATGTCACAGTCCCCTTGCCCGATTTCTATGTCTACATCGTCTTTCTCCATAGTGAACACAGATGCAAAAAATTCATTTAAAACCCCGCCTACATCATCTGGCTCTACACACAGATTGCCACTTTGGTCCCTAATGGGCCCTACCCTTTCCCTGGTTATCCTCTTGCCCTTAATATACTTATAAAACATCTTAGGATTTTCCTTTATTTTGCTCGCCAGTGTTATTTCATGGCCCCTCCTCGCCCTCCTAATTTCTTTTTTAAGTATGCCCCTGCACTTTTTATACTCCTCTAGGGCTTCCTCCGTCTTTAGTCTTTTGTAACTGCCAAAAGCCCCCCTTTTTTTCCTAATGCATTTTTGTATATCCCTTGTCATCCAAGGTTCCCTTTGCTTGTTGGTCCCACCCTTGACCTTTACAGGAACATGTTGGCGTTGTACTCTCTCTATTTCCCTTCTGAAAGTCTCCCACTGCTTTGATGTGGATTTTCCTATAAGTAGCTGCTCCCAGTCCACTTTGGCCAGATCCTGCCTTATCATATTAAAATCGGCCTTTCCCCAATTTAGAACCCTTATTTCCGGGCCGTCTTTGTCTTTTTCCATGACCACCTTAAATCTCACCGAATTATGGTCACTGTCGCCAAAATGCTCTCCTACTGACACTTCCACCACTTGCCCGGCTACAGTCCCTAGAATTAGGTCCAGTACCGCCCTCTCTCTTGTCGGACTTTCTACATGTTGGCTCAAAAAGCTCTCCTGGATGCACTTTAAGAATTCTGCACCCTCTAAGCCTTTCACACTCTGACTATCCCAATTAATATTGGGGAAGTTGAAATCCCCCACTATTAGTACCCTATTATTTTCGCACTTCTCTGAGATTTGCCTACATATCTGTTCCTCTATCTCCCCCTGACTGTTTGGGGGCCTATAGTACACTCCCAGCAAAGTGCTTGCCCCCTTTTTGTTTTTAAGTTCTACCCATATGGCCTCATTAGAGGAACCCGCTAATATATCATCCCTCCTTACAGCAGTAATTGATTCCTTAATTAATATTGCAACACCCCCTCCCCTTTTACACCCCCCTCTGTCTCGCCTGAAGATTCTATACCCCGGAATATTGAGCTGCCAGTCCTGACCCTCCCTCAACCATGTCTCCGTGATAGCAACAATATCGTACTCCCATGTGTTCAGCAACAACTTCAGTTCATCCACCTTATTTGCAAGACTCCTTGCATTAAAATAAATGCCTTCCAGCCTTGCCATATTCCCTTTTGCCTTCACATATTTGCTCTGCCTTCCCAGCTGACTTCTTTTTTCCTCCGTATTTGGCTGTAAATCACCCCCTACTATAGTTCCACTCTGTATCCCATCCCCCTGCCAAGTTAGTTTAAACCCCCCCCAGCAGTGCTAGCAAACCTCCCCGCAAGGATATTGGTCCCCCTCTGGTTCAGGTGTAAACCGTCCGACTTGTACAAGTCCCATCTTTCCCAGAAGCAGACCCAGTGATCCAGGAAACTAAAGCCCTCCCTCCTGCACCATCCCTTTAGCCACGCATTCATCTGTTCTATCTTCCTATTCCTATACTCACTAGCACGTGGCACCGGGAGTAATCCAGAGATTACAACCTTTGAGGTCCTGCTCTTTAATCTTCCACCTAGCTCCTTAAATTCTTGCTGCAGGACCTCATCCCTCTTTTTACCTATGTCGTTGGTACCAATGTGGACCACGACCTCTGGCTGTTTACCCTCCCCCTCCAGAATGCCCTGCAGCCGCTCAGTGACATCCTTGACCCTGGCACCAGGGAGGCAACGAACCATCCTGGATTCACGTCTACGGCCACAGAAACGCCTATCTGTTCCCCTTACTATAGAATCCCCTACCACTATTGCTCTCCCACTCTTTTTCCTCCCTTCCTGGGCAGCAGGAGCACCCCCAGTGCCAGGAAGTTGGCTGCTGCTGCCTTCCCCTGGTGAGTCATCCCCCTCAACAGTATCCAAAGCGGTATACCTGTTTGAGAGGGGAATGGTCACAGGGGTCTCCTGCACTACCTGCCTGCTTCTATTGCTCCGCGTCTTAAAGGAGGAAAGAGAGGTGGAGAGGGTTAGGGAGGGAATTCCAGAGCTTAGGGCCTCGGCAGCCTTTCAACCCCATTTCACAACCAGTAAGAAAGAATTTGCATTTATATAGCACCTTTAGGATGTCCCAAAGCACTTTACAGCCAATTAAGTATTTTTGAAGTGGAGTCACTGTTGTAATGTAGGAAACACAGCAGCCAATTTGCACACAGCAAGCTCCCACGTGATAATGACCAGGTAATGTGTTTTAGAAACATAGAAACATAGAAAATAGGAGCAGGAGTAGGCCATTCGGCCCTTCGAGCTTGCTCCGCCATTCAATGCGATCATGGCTGATCATCCAAATTCAGTACCCTGTCCCTGCCTTCTCCCCATATCCCTTGATCCCTTTAGCCTTAAGAAATATATCCAACTCTTTCTTGAATATATTTAATGAACTGGCCTCCACCGCCCCCTGTGGCAGAGAATTCCACAGGTTCACCACTCTCTTGGTGAAGAAATTCCTCCTCATTTCAGTCCTAAATGGCTTATCCCTTATCCTTAGACTATGACCCCTGGTTCTGGACTCCCCGGCCATCAGAAACATCCTTCCTGCATCTAGTCTGTCCAGGCCTGACAGAATTTTATAGGTTTCGATGAGATCCCCTCTCAATCTTCTAAACTCCAGTGAGTATAAGCCCAATCGACACAATCTCTCCTCATATGTCATTCCTGCCATCCCAGGTATCAGCCTGGTGAATCTTCGCTGCACTCCTTCCATGGCAAGAACGTCCTTCCTCAGGTAAGGTGACCAAAACTGCACACAATACTCAAGGTGCGGTCTCACCAAGGCCCTGTACAACTGTAGCAAGACATCCTTGTTCCTGTACTCGAACCCTCTTGCTACGAAGGCCAACATACCATTTGCCTTCTTAACCGCCTGCTGCACCTGCATGCTTACCTTCAGCGACTGGTGCACAAGGACACCCAGGTCTCTTTGCACTTCCCCTTCTCCCAATCTATTGTCATTCAAATAATAATCTGCCTTCCTGTTTTTGCCACCAAAGTGGATAACCTCACATTTATCCACATTATAGTGCATTTGCCATGTTTCTGCCCAATCACCCAACCTGTCCAAATCGTACTGGAGTTTCACGACATCCTCCTCACAGCATACTCTCCCACCCAGCTTTGTGTCGTCTGCAAATTTGGAGATATTACATCCAATTCCCTGGTCCAGATCATTAATATATATTGTGAACAGCTGGGGTCCTAGGACCGATCCTTGCGGTACCCCACTAGTCACTGCCTGCCACTTGGAAAATGACCCGTTTATTCCAACTCTTTGCTTTCTGTCCGCCAACCAGTTCTCTATCCAAGTCCCAATCCCATGTGCCTTAATTTTGCACGCTAATCTCTTATGCGGGACCTGATCGAAAGCCTTCTGAAAGTCCAAATACACCACATCCACTGGTTCTCCCTTATCTATTTTACCAGTTACATCCTCAAAAAATTCCAGTAGATTAGTCAAGCATGATTTACCTTTTGTAAATCCATGTTGACTTCGTCCGATCCTGTCACTGCTTTCCAAGTGCTCTGCTATTACATCTTTTATAATGGACTCTAGCATTTTCCCCACTACCGATGTCAGGCTTACCGGTCTATAATTCCCCGCTTTTTCTCTACCACCTTTTTTGAATAGTGGGGTAACATTAGCTACCCTCCAATCCATGGGTACTGTTCCAGAGACTATCGAGTTCTGGAAGATGACCAGCAATGCATCTACTATTTCTGGGGCCACTTCCTTAAGTACCCTGGGATGTAGATTATCAGGCCCTGGGGATTTATCGGCCTTCAGTCCCATCAATTTTCCTAACACCATTTCCCTACAAATACTGATTTCTTTCAGTTTCACCCTTTCATCAGACCCTATGTTCCCCGGTATCTCTGGGATGTTATTTGTGTCCTCCTTTGTGAAGACAGAACCAAAATATGTATTTAGTTGGTCTGCCATTTCTTTGTTCCCCATTATAAATTCCCCTGATTCTGACTGCAAGGGACCTACGCTTGACTTCACCAATCTTTTTCTCTTCACATATCTATAAAAGCTTTTACAGTCAGTTTTTATGTTCCCTACAAGCTTACTCTCATATTCTATTTTCCCTTTCTTAATTAATCCCTTTGTCCTCCTTTGTTGAATCCTAAACTGCTCCCAATCCTCAGGATTATTGCTTTTTCTGGCCAATTTATATGTCCTCTCCTTGGATCGTATGCTATCCCTAATTTCCCTTGTTAGCCACGGTAGAGTCACCTTTTTTGTTTTATTTTTATGCCAAACTGGGATGAACAATTTCTGTAGCTCATCCATTCGGTCTTTGAATGTTTGCCGTTGCCTATCCACCATCAACCCTTTGAGTGCCATTCCCCAATCAATCCTACCCAACTCGCTCCTCAGACCATCGTAGTTTCCTTTATTTAAATTGAGGACCCTAGTCTCTGAGTCAACGACTTCATTCTCCATCTTAATGAAGAATTCAATCATATTATGATCGCTCCGACCCAAGGGGCCTCGTACAACAAGATTGCTAATTAATCCTTTCTCATTACATAATACCCAGTCTAAGATGGCCTGATCTCTGGTTGGTTCCTCGACATACTGGTCCAGGAAACCATCCCGTATACACTCCAGGAATTCCTTCTCCACAGTATTGTTACTAATTTGGTTAGCCCAATCTATATGTAGATTAAAGTCACCCATGATGACTGCTGTGCCCTTATTGCACGCTTCTTTAATTTCCCTTTTAATGCCACCCCCAACCTCCGCCTTACTGTTTGGAGGTCTATATACCACTCCCACTAACGTTTTTTTCCCCTTAGTATTTCTCAATTCTACCCATGCAGATTCCACATCATCAGAGCTAATATCCTTCATTACAATTGTGTTAATCCCTTCTTTAACCAGTAATGCTACCCCACCTCCCTTTCCTTTTTGCCTATCTTTCCTGAATATTGAATACCCCTGGATGTTGAGTTCCCAGTCTTGGCCATCCTTGAGCCACGTTTCCGTAATCCCAACCAAATCGTATTCGTTTACCTCTATTTGCGCAGCCAATTCATCCACCTTATTACAAATGCTCCTCGCATTAAGACATTTAGTGACATTGGTTGAGAGATAAATACTGGACAGGACACCCGGGAGACAACTTCTTCGAAATAGTGCCGCGGGATCTTTTACATCCACCTGAGAGAGCAGACGGGGCCTCGGTTTAATGTCTCTTCCGAAAGACGGCACCTCTTGAGTGCAGCACTCCCTCAGCACTGCACTGGGAGTGTCGGCCTAGATTTTGTGCTCAAATCTCTGGAGTAGGGACTTGAACCCACGACATTCTGACCCAGAGGCGAGAGTGCTACCCACTGAGCCACAGCTGACAGATGTACAGGAAACTTTCTGGTATCCAGCACGGACGGGACCGACGTGGTGCCGGTTCATCAAAAATTCCGGATAACCGAACGCTATAGTAAAAGATACGGAGCGGAGAGCTCCGCATAAAGCAACAAACCCTGTTGCTTCAGAACAATCGGCACAAGTTGCAAGCCTCTCTGTAGCTTAGCAACAGCTGCAGCTACACCCTTGCACAGCAACAAATGGAGTAAAAAAAGTAATAAAAGTTACCTGAACCTACTCCTGAATTTTGCCGGTTAACCGACATTTCCGGTTATTTAGGGGCCGGTTAATCGAAAGTTTCCTGTAATATGCAATTACGGGAGTACCTTGTGGAATGATCTTTCTGACTATGTTGACGAGATCACAAGATAAACATAGAAACATAGAAACATAGAAGATAGGAGCAGGAGTCGGCCATTCGGCCCCTCGAGCCTGCTCCGCCATTCAATGAGATCATGGCTGATCATCCAAATTCAGTACCCGGTCCCTGCTTTCTCCCCATATCCCTTGATCCCTTTAGCCTTAAGAAATATATCTAACTCCTTCTTGAATATATTTAATGAATTGGCCTCAACTACCTTTTGTGGTAGGGAATTCCACAGGTTCACCACTCTCTGGGTGAAGAAATTCCTCCTCATCTTTGTCCTAAATGGCTGACTCCTTATCGTTAGACGGTGACCCCTGGTTCTGGACTCCCCGCCATCAGGAACATCCTTCCTGCATCTAGTCTGTCTAGTCCTGGTAGAATTTTATGTTTCAATGAGATCCCCTCTCATTCTTCTAAACTCCAGCGAATATAAGCCCAATCGACCCAATCTCTCCTCATACGTCATTCCTGCCATCCCAGATATCAGCCTGGTGAATCTTCGCTGAACTCCTTCCATAGCAAGAACATCCTTCCTCAGATAAGGCGACCAAAACTGCACACAATACTTAAGATGTGGTCTCACCAAGGCCCTGTACAACTGCAGCAAGACATCCTTGCTCCTGTACTCGAATCCTCTCGCTATGAAGGCCAACATACTATTTGCCTTCTGTTTAACCGCCTGCTGCACCTGCATGCTTACCTTCAGCGACTGGTGCACAAGGACACCCAGGTCTCGTTGCACTTCCCCTTTTCCCAATCTATTGCCGTTCAGATAATAATCTGCCTTCCTGTTTTTGCCACCAAAGTGGATAACCTCGCATTTATCCACATTATACTGCATCTGCCATGCATCTGCCCAATCGTCCAAACTGTCCAAATCATACTGGAGTTTCTCGGCATCCTCCTCACAGCACACACATAATTAGGGATGAGGAAGGCCATTCAGCCCATCTTAGTTCAGCCGTCCAGAAAGACCTTCATTCTGCAAAAGAAACAGCAGACCGTTTCTTCAATTTAACAGCAGCCCTTCAACCCCATTTCTCACCCACGAACAGAAAGCTACAGAAAATAAATATAGAACGCAGAATTCTTGAAACACCTTGCTCGCATCGCGCAGTGTGTCTGGCGTCTGACAGATGGAATTCTGATGAGCTCGCAGAGGTCCTGGGATCCCGTCATGAACTCCTCAGAGTCTGCAGGCCCCAGCTTGAAGCACATGTCTTTTTCAGTAGGAACAGGAGGAGGCTCTTTCATCCCCTCGAGCCATTCAGTCAGATCATGGCTGATCTGCGCTTCGACTCCATTTACCCGCCTTAGTTCCACTTCCCTTTGCTACCCTTACCTAACAAAAATCTCCCCACACAAAAAAACAATCGTCTCCCAGCATCTACAACCTTTTCGGGAAGACAATTCCAGATTTCCACTACCCTTTTGTGTGAAAAAGTTCTAACCGGATTTCCCTCCTAAACAGCCTGGCTCTAATTTTAAGATTATGTCCCTTCGATCGTGAGTCTGCCTCCAATCAGAGGAAATAGTTTCTCTGTGTTCAGAATAAAGGGTCGCCCTTTTAGAACTGAGATGAGGAGGAGTTTCTTCTCTCAGAGGGTCGTAAATCTGTGGAATTCTCTGCCCCAGAGAGCTGTGGAGGCTGGGTCATTAAATACATTTAAGGTGGAGCTAGACAGTGACATAAATCATGCCATTTATGTAGAAAGGACTTATGAAATATGCTGGGCGGCCTGCTGGTGGCGCTGTCCAGGGAAAGTATAAATACTCAGGCACGGGCCCAGCTTGCTCAGGGACATTTTGTAAACAGGAACTAGTGAAGGATAACTAGACTTCCATGTTGTGAAACAGTTGATTAAAGCCTTGTTTAATACTCTGACCAAGTGCCTAGTAGTTTTCTTATGTCAGACTTTTGCAAGATAAAGGAGTGAAGGGTTATGGGGAGCGGGCAGGGAAGTGGCTTTGAGCCCAAGATCAGCCATGATCTCATTGAATGGTGGAGCAGGCTCGGGGGGGGCCAAGTGGCCTATTCCTGCTCCTATTTCTTATGTTCTTATGTTCTTATCAATCCTACTGAATCCTTTTAACATTTTAATCACTTTGATCAGATCACCCCTCAATCTTCTAAACTCAAGGGAATGGTCCTTATAATTTAGCCCTTTAAACCCCGGTGTCGTTCTGGTGAATCTGCGCTGCACCCCCTCCAAGGCCGTTATAACCTTCCTGAGGTGCGGGGCCCAGATCCGAATGAGGTGCTTCAGGCGTGGTCTGGCCAAGGCAGTCTTTAATTTTAAAGAAGGGGGGGAAACGCAATGATAGTTGATTATTGCTGCTGGATGTAAAATAGGGCACAAGCTGTCAGTGGAGACTGGTTCCTCATTAGACATTCATGGTTGCTCTGTATCAGTGCTGTCCAATAGGAATTGCTGACTAGTTGTGGCTATAGTGACAGCGTTTTAGTCATTCGCCAATGTTAGTAGAAAACACCTTGCATACACTCACACAATACGGGTCAATGGACTTCACGTGTGTATATTTACTTAACATCTACCATCATTCAGTAACCAAGGAAGTAAAGCAGTCACTACATTAAAAAAAACACTCACCCGCTCTGCTTTTCGTCTTACCAACAAACGCACAAAAAGGTTAAAGTTCACACGCGTACACCATGCGAATATTAGTATTGACGTCACATGCCCAGCGAGGGTTCTTTTTATTTACTAATCAGAAATGTAATTTGCCACATCTGCAATCCCAATTAGCCACATGCGGCTAGTGTCTAATGAATTGAGCAACACTGCCCTGTAGAAAAGCAGGCCGACCACATCCCGGCTGTCGTGCTGAAGACTTGTGCTCCAGAACTAGCTGCGCCTCTAGCCAAGCTGCTCCAGTACAGCTACAACACTGGCATCTATCCGACAATGTGGAAAACTGCCCAGGTATGTCCTGTCCACAAAAAGCAGGACAAATCCAACCTGGCAATTACCGTCCCATCAGTCTACTCTCAATCATCAGCAAAGTGATGGAAGGTGTCATCAACAGCGCTATCAGTGGCACTTATTCACCAATAACCTACTCACTGATGCCCAGTTTGGGTTCCGCCAGGACCACTCGGCTCCAGACCTCATTACAGCCTTGGTCCAAACATGGACAAAGGAGCTGAATTCCAGAGGTGAGGTGAGAGTGGCTACCCTCGACATCAATGCAGCATTTGACCGAGTGTGGCAGCAAGGAGCCCCAGTAAAACTGAAGTCAATGGGAATCGGGGGAAAACGCTCCACTGGCTGGAGTCATACCTAGCACAAAGGAAGATGGTTGTGGTGGTTGAAGGTCAATAATCACAGCCCCAGGACTTCGCTGCAGGAGTTCCTCAGGGCAGTGTCCTAGGCCCAACCATCTTCAGCTGCTTCATCAATGACCTTCCCTCCATCATAAGGTCAGAAATGGGGATGTTCACTGATGATTGCACGGTGTTCAGCGCCATTCACAACTCCTCAGATAATGAAGCAGTCCATGCCCACATGCAACAAGACCTGGACGACGTTCAGGCTTGGGCTGATAAGTGGCAGGTGACATTCGCGCCACAGAAGTGCCAGGCAATGACTATCTCCAACAAGCGAGAGTCTAACCACCTCCCCTTGACATTCAATGGCATTATCATCGCCGAATCTCCCACCATCAACATCCTGGAGGTCACCATTGACCAGAAACTTAACTGGACCAGCCACATAAATACTGTGGCTACAAGAGCAGGTCAGAGGCTAGGTATTCTGTGGCGAGTGTCTCACCTCCTGACTGAGCTGTAAGACCTGGAACAAAGTCACCCTGCGTTCCATGCTGTTTTCAATCAACCAGAGCAATACAATTGAAAACAAAAAAGGTTTTAAGCTCCTTGAATCTAAGCCGACACTCCCAGTGCGGTACTGAAGGAGTGCTGCACTGTCAGAGGTGCTGTCTTTCGGGTGAGACGTTAAACGGAGGCCCCATCTTCCCTCTCAGGTGGACTTAAAAGATCCCACCTCACTATTTCGAAGAAGAGCAGGGGAGTTCTCCCCGGTGTCTTGGCCAATATTGATCCCTCAACATCACTAAAACAGATTATCTGGTCATTAAACACGTTTCTGTTTGTGGGAGCTTGCTGTGCGCAAATTGGCTGCTGCATTTCCTACATTACAACAGTGACTGCACTTCAATAGTGCTTCATTGGCTGTGACGCACTTTGAGCCATACATATCAGAACATCCCAGGTTTGAATGGTGGTCTCTGCTGGCTTGGCAGTAGGTCTCATGGTTCCAGGGTTAAGGAAGAGACATTGGCCCAGTAATTCCGGTCCCAACGCGTGAGTGCGGACGGGGTACTCACGCGTGGGCCCGTTGGAAGTGCCGGATTTCAGCATGTGCAGCGCATGCGCGGAAAACCAGCATTTCCTCTCCTCTGAACCAAGGGGTTAAGAGGCAGTTCTCTAGCGATGTTGGAGGCAGCGCGGACGCGTTGAACTTCATTTTTTTTCACAGGTTTGTCTATACGTGAAGGCCTCCACTTTTTACAAATGTAAAAAGCAGACGTAAGGACTTAGTTTTATAAGGTAAGTGGTCTAATAATTAAAGTTAGAAATTTTTTTCCACAGGTTTATTATTTTTAAGTGTATTTTTGGACCCGATGTATTGAAAAAAAATTTTTGGCAGAAATTTGAATAATTGTTTAAATTAGTTTTTTAAAGTTATTAACAGTTAATTTAATTAATGGAATTTTTTTAAACTTTTATTTAAAGTTTAAGTAGTGTTTTGGGCGCCCGTACTTTTCATGAGTTTGACAGGTCTTATGTCTTTTGTAAACTCCCATTGGTTGCCCAGTGCTCACGTGATCCCAGCCGGCTCATCGCACTAAGTACGCCGCTGGATCACGCACGCACAGTGCGCCGGGAGCTGAACTGGGCCACAGACCGGAAATCCACGCAGGCCCAGTCTTCAAATGTCAGCGCGATATGTAAGTGTAGGTCGGGGGCTTGCACCCGCGGGAAGCCCCCGACCCGAATTTCTGGGCCAATAATCCGGGGTTCTCCATCCTGATCATTATCCCGACACCCACCGGAAAGTGCATGTCTGTTTTTTTTTATATTAATTCTCGGGATGTGGGTGTCGCTGGCAAGGCCAGCATTTATTGCCCATCTCTAGTTGCCCTTGAGAAGGTGGTGGTGAGCCGCCTTCTTGAACCGCTGCAGTCCGTGTGGTGAAGGTGCTCCCACAGTGCCGTTAGGGAGGGAGTTCCAGGATTTTGACCCAGCGACAATGAAGGAACGGCGATATACTTCCAAGCCAGGATGGTGTGTGACTTGGAGGGGAACTTGGAGATGGTGGTGTTCCCATGCGCCCGCTGCCCTTGTCCTTCTAGGTGGCAGAGGTCGCGGGTTTGGGAGCTTGGCCCATGATGCTCAGCGTAGTTGAATAGCCTGCTGACTAATTGTCCAGACAGACATAAAGAATGGACGCGAGGGTGTTTGATGCCCATGGAACCAACCACAACCCTAGGAACAGTCAACAGCTTTGAGGGAGAGTAGATAATTGGTTTAAGCAATTGTGTTGTTTGAATTAATTTCCTCTTGACACTATTTTTTAATGGTTAATGGAGGTTTATTGCAGTAATCCAGGTTCTACTTTCATTTCACTTTAGAATGAGATCACTAGGGGATTGGCTTTGAACCCATGAACAATGCACATTGACTGGTAATGGGCACAAAGATCCCATGCATTGCCTTTCAGATAAACAAATTTTCCTGAGGATTTATGGATCTCGCAAAATCTTGGATTTGCACAGTAATACACGGCACGCATCACCTGTTTGCTGTGTGTGCCTTTGTTAATTTTGTAATCCTGCATCATTCGCTTTGATTGCTCCCCATGAGCTCCTGGCCTCTCCCTCTGAGGCATCCTGGTTCCCACGTCTACCGCCCGCACGGCTCTCACCTGACCACTAGGATCCAGGAGACAGCAATGGTGGAGTGAATCTCCCTCAGGTTTGTCCCCTATCCCTCTGGGAAAGTATCTAAGGGAGTCTGAAGCCTTCTCGCTGATGCAACTAAGGCATTTCGAGACATAGGGGAAGCAAACCTTCACTTGTGTGGCGCCCACCCAATCCATAGTGTCAGCTGTGGCTCAGTGGGTAGCACTCTCGCCCCTGACTCAGAAGGTTGTGGGTTCAAGTTCTACTCCAGAGATTTTTAGGGCTGGATTTTCATTGAGGAGGCGGGTAGGAAGCGGGACTACAACTTTCGGGGTTGTAGTCCCGCCTCCATCGAGTTGTAGCCAACCCACGTGATTTTGACTTGATTGACCTTGTTGAGCCCACCCAGCGGGCTCAGCAGGCCAATTAAGGGCCACCCGGCAACAGGTGACATCACAGACTGATATTTCATAGAAACATAGAAACATAGAGATAGGAACAGGAGTAGGCCATTCGGCCCTTCGAGCCTGCTCCGCCATTCAATGAGATCATGGCTGATCTTCGTCTGAGATCTTAGCTGATCTTACCAGTTCAGTACCCCGTCCCCGCCTTTTCTCCGTAACCCTTAATCCCCTTAGCCTTCAGAAATATATCCAATTCTCTCTTGAAAATATTTATTGAATTAGCCTTCACAGCCCTCTGTGGCAGGGAATTCCACAGGCTCACCACTCTTTGAGTGAAGAAATTCTTCCTCATCTCTGTTTTAAATGATTTGCCCGCTATTTTTAGACTGTGGCCCCTGGTTCTGTGCTCCCCTGCCATTGGAAACATTCTCTCTGAATTCAGCCTGTCCAGGCCTGCCATAATTTTATATGTTTCGACGAGATCCCCTCTCAATCTTCTAAACTCCAGTGAGTACAAGCCCAAACTATTCAATCTCTCCTCGTAGGTCATTCCCGCCATTCCAGGTATCAGCCTGGTGAATCGCCGCTGCACTCTTCCCATGGCAAGAACATCCTTCCGCAGATGGGGCGACCAAAACTGTACACAATACTCCAGATGCGGTCTCACCAGCACCTTGTACAGCTGTAGTAAGGTATCCCTATTCCTATACTCGAACCCCCTTGATAGACCTTCTGACAGATGAAATATCAGCGTTTGACAGCTGTTTGAAGCTGTCAAACACTGACAATCTGTACTCCAAGTTAATTCCTTCCTCTCAGGATGATTTAGAGATCTCTCCAGAACAGAAAGCTGAATGCTGCAATTTTTGACAGCTCGCGGCCATTCTGCTTTCTGTGCCGGTGAGATGAGGGACTCCCGAGACCTGAAGGAAGGAAGGCTGTAAAGGTAAGTAAAACTTCTTTAAACACTTTAAACACATCAAACACACTTACCTCTGCACTCATGCACCCATCACTCACCTGAACACCGGACATCTCGAACCCTCCAAGCCCGTCATCCCGATGGCCCACCTCGCTAACTTGGCGTGGTTTGGAGCCGTCGGGAATCCAGCATTTCACCAATAAAAATAGGGATTAGGCTAAAAACTGCCTGTTAACTACCTGTTAACAGGCAGTTAATTGGCACTAATCTCCTTCCCGCCTCGGGGAGGCGGGTCCCAGCGCGGGTCAGGTACCCGCCTCCTTTGAAACTGGCATGGAGGCGGGCAGGGGGCAGGATGGGTTCGTGCCCCCCGATTTCGGGATTTTAACCCCCCACACACCTCCAATCCCGCCTCCACGGCGCAATGAAAATCCTGCTCCTAAGCTCAAAAATCCAGGCTGACACTCCCAGTGCAGTACTGAGGGAGTACTACACTGTCAGAGGTGCCGTCTTTCGAATGAGACAGTAAACTGAGGCCCCGTCTGCTCTCTCAGAAAGAAAGACTTGCATTTATATAGCGTCTTTCATGACCATGGACGTCTCAAAGCGCTTTACAGTCAATGAAGTACTTTTTGAAGTGTAGTCACTGTTGTAATGAGGGAAACATGGCAGCCAATTTGCGGACAGCAAGCTCCCACAAACAGCAATGTGATCATGGCCAGATAATCGGTTTTTGTTATGTTGATTGAGGGATAAATATTGGCCCCAGGACACTGGGAAGAACTCCCCTGCTCTTCTTTGAAATAGTGCCATGGGATCTTTTACATCCACCTGAGAGAGCAGACGGGGCCTCAGTTTAACATCTCATGTAAAAGACAGCACCTCAGACAGTGCAGCGTTCCCTCAGCACTGCACTGGAGTGTCAGCCTAGCTTTACGTGCTCAAGTGCCTGGAGTGGGACTTGAACCCACAACCTTCTGACTCAGAGGCAAATGTGCTACCAACTGAGCCACAGCTGGCACTGCTCGGTAAAGGATCCCAAAGCACTAATTTGAAGAAGAGCAGGGGAGTTCTCCCCGGTGTCCTGACCAATATTTATCCCTCAACCAACATCACTAAAAAACAGATGATCTGGTCATTATCACATTGCTATTTGTGGGACCTTGCTATGCACAAATTGGCTGTAAAGTGCTTTGGGGCGCCCTGAGGCGCTATATAAATGCAAATTCTTTCTTTGGCCTAGATTACAGGTGAGATCGCCAACTGGCTACGTGGGGGCACTGCACCGGGTGTTCTAGAATCACGCAGCATAGGAGGAGGCCATTCGGCCCATCGTGTCAGTGCTGGCTCTGAAAGAGCTACCCAATTAGCCCCACTGCCCTGCTCTTTCCCCGTGTGTCGTGGGCCTGATGTACTTTGTTTTAAAAAAAAAAAATGTTTGACCTCAAGCTGCAAGCCCTCATCGCACCATTGCGAGTAGCAGAGAGTGCTGTGAGAGTTTGGGTAAGTGAGAGTGTTAGGGTAAGTGGGGTGTTAGGTGCTGTTTCTGTTTTGTTTCTGGCCTTGTTTTTCCTGCCAGTCTCAGGATTAGCAGACATCGCGGCGGCAGATCAGCGAGGCGAGGCCCAGTCGAGGCAGCCGGGAGCAGCAGCGGGTGTTGAGTCGAGTCAGAGCAGCGAGGCGAGGCAGCCTAAACAGGCTCCACAGGCAACATTCCAAGGGGAGGTCAGAATTCAAAAGTGACACCACAGCCAAGCTGGTAGGTGATTGACTGGTTGGTGAGTACTTTTCCTTCCCTTTTAAACCTTTATAAGTTGGTAAGTTCAATTAAATAGAGGTGTGATATTCATCATCTAGAATCGGAGCAGAGGGTATTTAAAAATAATATTAATAAATTTAATTAATTACATAGAATGGGAGAGCAGGTGATGTGTTACTGCTGCAATATGTGGGAGCTGGTGGACACCATTGATGTTCACAGTGATCACATTTGCAGTAAGTGCTGGCTGCTCGAGAAACTCCGGCTCCGTGTTGATGAGCTGGAGTCTGAGCTTCAAACACTGCGACAAATCAGGGAGGGGGAGAGTTACCTGGACTCTGTGTTCCAGGAAGTAGTCACACCAATTAGATTAACTAATTCAGATGTAGTCCGTGGTCAGGGACAGGAGGGTGTGACTATGAGTGAGGCAGGTACGGGGATCCAGGAGGTAGTGTTGGAGGAGCTGCAGCCCTTGCTCTTGTCCAACAGGTTCGAGGCTCTTACTCCCTGTGAGGATGGGAACAGGGACTGCAGGGAGGATGAGCAACCTGGCCACAGCACCGTGGAGCGGGGGGCCATTCAAGTGGGGGGAGTAAAAAGAAATGTTGTAGTGGTAGGGGATAGTATCATTAGGGGGATAGATAGGGTTCTTTGCAGCCGAGAGCGAGAGTCCCGAAGGTTGTGTTGCCTGTCCTGTGCCAGGGTTAAGGACATCTCCTCTGGGCTGGAGAGAAACTTGGAGTGGGAGGGGAAGGATCCAGTTGTCATGGTCCATGTTGGTACCAACGACATAGATAGGACAAGGAAAGAGGTTCTGCTGAGGGAGTATGAGGGGCCAAATTAAAAAGCAGAACCACAAGGGTAATAATCTCTGATTACTACCTGTGCCACGAGCAAATTTGGCTAGGGTAAATAAAATCAGAGAGTTAAATGCGTGGCTCAAAGACTGGTGTGGGAGAAATGGGTTTTGCTTCTTGGGACACTGGCACCAGTCCTGGGACAGGAGAGAGCTGTTCCGTTGGGACGGACTTCACTTGGCCAGTGCTGGGACTAAAATCCTGGCGAATCGAATAACTAGGGCTGTAGAGAGGGCTTTAAACTAATTAGTCGGGGGGAGGTTTCAAGAGAGCGAAAAATAAAAATGGCAGCGGAGAAGGCAATGGAGCAAGGTAGCAGTGGGGGAATTAAAAACCAGAGCGTGTCAGGAAGGGACAGAATATATAAAGATAAAGGTAAAGTAGTAAAGGGGGTAAAAGCAGGAATAAATTGTCACAAAACATATTTAAAAGTTCTTTATCTGAATGCACGCAGCATTCGTAACAAAATAGACGAGTTGACGGTACAAATAACTACACATGGGTATGATCTGGTGGCCATTACGGAGACATGGCTGCAGGGTGACCATGACTGGGAACTAAACATCCAGGGGTATTTGACTATTAGGAAGGACAGACAGGAAGGAAAGGGAGGTGAGGTGGCTGTGTTAATAAAGGATGGAATTACTGCAATAGTGAGAAATGATATTGGGTCAAAGGGTCAGGATAGTGAAACGGTTTGGGTGGAGATAAGGAATAATAAGGGGAAAAAGTCACTAGTGGGCGTAGTCTATAGGCCTCCTAACAGTTGCAACTCTATTGGTTGGAGTATAAATCAGGAAATAGTTGGGGCTTGTAATAAGGGAACAGCTATAATCATGGGGGATTTTAACTTTCATATTGACTGGACAAATCAAATTGGGCAGGGCAGCCTTGAGCAAGAGTTCATAGAGTGCATTAGGGACGGGTTCCTTGAGCAGTATGTTACAGAACCAACCAGGGGGCAGGCAATCTTAGATCTGGTCCTGTGTAATGAGACATGATTAATAAAAAATGTCCTAGTAAAGGATCCCCTTGGAATGAGTGACCATAACATGGTTGAATTCCAAATTCAGTTGGAGGGTGAGAGAGTTGGATCTCAAACCAGCGTACTAAGCTTAAATAAAGGAGACTATGAAGGTATGAGAGCAGAGTTGACTAAAGTGGACTGGGAAAATAGATTAAGGTGTAAGATGGTACATGAGCAGTGGTGTACATTCAAGGAGATATTTCACAACTTTCAAGAAAAATATATTCCACTGAGGGAAAAGGGGAGTAAAAGAAAAGACAGCCATCCGTGGCTAAGTAAAGTAATAAAGGATAGTATCCGACTGAAAACAAGGGCATATAAAGTAGCCAAATCTAGTGGGAGGATAGAAGATTGGGAAGCATTTAAAAGCCAGCAAAGAATAACTAAAAGATTAATTAAGAAAGGGAAGATAGATTATGAAAGTAAACTAGCAAAAAATATAAAAACAGATAGCAAGAGTTTCTACAGTTATATAAAAAGAAAAAGGGTGGCTAAAGTGAATGTTGGTCCCTTAGAGGACGAGACCGGGAAATTAGTAGTGGGGAACATGGAGATGGCAAAAACGCTGAACAAATATTTTGTATCAGTCTTTACAGTAGAGGACACTAAAAATATCCCAACACTGGACAAACAGGGGGCTATAGGGTGGGAGGAGCTAAACACGATTAAAATCACTAAGGAGCTGGTACTCGGTAAGATAATGGGACTAAAGGCGGATAAATCCCCTGGACCTGATGGCTTACATCCTAGGGTCTTGAGAGAAGTAGCGGTAGGGATTGCGGATGCATTGGTGGTAATTTTCCAAAACTCCCTGGATTCAGGAAAGGTCCCAGCAGATTGGAAAACTGCTAATGTAACGCCCTTATTTAAAAAGGGAGGTAGACAAAAGGCTGGAAACTATAGACCAGTTAGCCTAACATCTGTGGTTGGTAAAATGTTGGAGTCCATTATTAAGGAAGCAGTAACAGGACATTTGGATAAGCATAATTTAATCGGACAGAGTCAGCATGGTTTTATGAAGGCGAAGTCATGTTTGACAAATTTGCTCGAATTCTTTGAGGATGTAACAAACAGGGTGGATAAAGGGGAACCAGTGGATGTGGTGTATTTGGAATTCCAAAAGGCATTTGACAAGGTGCCACACAAAAGATTACTGCACAAGATAAGAAATCACGGGATTGGAGGTAATATACTGGCATGGGTGGAAGATTGGCTATCAAACAGAAAACAGAGAGTTGGGATAAATGGTTCATTCTCGGGTTGGCAATCAGTAACCAGTGGTGTTCCGCAGGGATCAGTGCTGGGACCCCAACTCTTTACAATCTATATTAACGATTTGGAGGAGGGGACCAAGTGCAACATATCCAAGTTTGCCAACGATACAAAGATGGGAGGGAAAGCAGTGAGTGAGGAGGACATAAAAAACCTGCAAAGTGACATAGACAGGCTAAGTGAGTGGGCAGAAATTTGGCAGATGGAATATAATGTTGGAAAGTGTGAGGTTATGCACTTTGGCAGAAAAAAATCAAAGAGCAAGTTATTATTTAAATGGAGAGAAACTGCAAAGTGCTACAGTACAAAGGGATCTGGGGGTCCTGGTGCATGAAACACAGAAGGTTAGTATGCAGGTACAGCAGGTGATCAGGAAGGCCAATGGAATCTTGGCTTTTATTGCTAGGGGGATGGAGTATAAAAGCAGGGAAGTCTTGCTTCAGTTATACAGGATACTGGTGAGGCCACACCTGGAATATTGCGTACAGTTTGGGTTTCCATATTTAAGAAAAGATATACTTGCTCTCGAGGCAGTTCAGAGAAAGTTCACTCGGTTGATTCCGGAGATGAGGGGGTTGACTTATGAGGAAAGGTTGAGTAGGTTGGACCTCTACTCATTGGAATTCAGAAGAATGAGAGGCGATCTTATCGAAACATATAAGATTGTGAGGGGGCTTGATCGGGTGGATGCGGGGAGGATGTTTCCACTGATGGGTGAGATTAGAACTAGGGGGCATAATCTTAGAATAAGGGGCTGCCGTTTCAAAACTGAGATGAGGAGAAACTTCTTCACTCAGAGGGCGGTGAATCTATGGAATTTGCTACCTCAGAGAGCTGTGGAAGCTGCAACATTAAATAAATTTAAAACGGAGATAGACAGTTTCCTAGCTGATAAGGGAATTAGGGGTTACGGGGAGCGGGCAGGGAAGTGGACGTGAATCTAGGTTCGGATCAGCCATGATCCTATTGAATGGCGGAGCAGGCCCGAGGGGCCGTATGGCCTATTCCTGCTCCTACTTCTTATGTTCTTATGTTCTTATTGGGGAAATTCTCTTGGACAATGGTGTTTGCTCCAAGTTTGCAGAAGACACAAAGCTGGGTGGGCGTGTGTGCTGTGAGGAGGATGCAGACAAACTCCAGTATGATTTGGACAGGTTGGGTGATTGGGCAGAAGCATGGCAGATGCAGTATAATGTGGATAAATGCGAGGTTATCCACTTTGGTGGCAAAAACAGGAAGGCAGATTATTATCTGAACGGCAATAGATTGGGAAAAGGGGAAGTGCAACGAGACCTGGGTGTCCTTGTGCACCAGTCGCTGAAGGTAAGCATGCAGGCGCAGCAGGCGGTGAAGAAGGCAAATGGTATGCTGGCCTTCATAGTGAGGATTCGAGTACAGGAGCAAGGATGTCTTGCTGCAGTTGTACAGGGCCTTGGTGAGACCACACTGATGCGCCTCAATGACTTCAAGACTCAAAGTTAACTGAATAAAACAAGGCTTTTATTAGCAAAGAAAAGATGCCTGTGCCTTCACCTAGCTTCACCTAGCATGCTGCTGTTCTGCTGCAAGACAAGCCTGGGCTTGTCTTAAGTAGGGCCAGGTATGGGCGGAGCCGACACACAAAGGGGGCGGTGCACTATACACAATACAAGGTAAGACACCGGAGCAGGCAATACAATATATGTAGTTAACTACAGAGTCTGATGAATGACATATTTCATCACATTCACCCCTTCTACAGATTTAGTCTGTCCGGGGGTGTGATAGTCCTCTGTGACCGACGTAACGGTTGCGGTGCCGCGGCTGCCGGCTGGGTGTCCCGGGTGGTCTCCTGGGTCTCTGCCGGGGGCGCCACCGGGGTTGTTGAAGGAGTAGGTGATGGGGGTACCGTTGGCTGGTGTTCTTCCGGGGGTGATGAAAGAATAGTGGGTGGGTAGTAGTTGTTGTGGTTGTTGTGGTTGTTGTTGTTGTTGTTGTAGTCGTTATCGTTGTTGCTGTTGTTACCGGCTGGGGCGAGGTCTTTTATGGACACAGTGTCCTCCCGTCCGTCGGTGTGCCGGACATACGCATATTGTGGGTTGGCGTGGAGCAGGTGCACTGGCTCCACGAGAGGGTCCGTCTTGTGGCCCCTCACATGCTTCCGCAAAAGTACCGGACCTGGGGTGGAGAGCCATGACGGTATGGATACGCCTGAGGTGGATTTCCGGGGAAACACAGACATTAGCTCATGAGGCGTGGCATTTGTGGCGGTACACAATAGTGACCGTATTGAGTGGAGCACATCTGGGAGGACTTCCTGCCAGCGGGAGATAGGGAGGCCCTTGGTCCTTAGAGTTAGAGTGACTGCCCTCCATACTGTCCCGTTCTCTCGCTCCACCTGACCGTTACCCCAGGGGTTGTAGCTGGTGGTACAGCTCGTGGCAACCCCCTTGGACAGCATGTACTGGCGTAGCTCTTCACTCATGAAGGACGCCCCCCTATCCGTGTGGATATAGCTTGGCATACCGAACAGGCAGAACAGGCTGTTGAGGCATTTAATGACCGTGGTGCTGGTCATGTCTGGGCAGGGGAAGGCGAATGGAAAACGGGAGTATTCGTCCACAATGTTCAGGAAGTAAACATTGCGGTCGGCGGACGGGAGGGGGCCCTTGAAATCTAAGCTAAGCCGCTCAAAGGGCCGTGTAGCTTTGATTAGGTGGGCTCTATCAGGGCGGTAGAACCGAGGCTTGCACTCAGCGCAAGTGCAGCAGTTCCTGGTCAGGGACCGAACTTCCTCAATCGAGTAGGGTAAGTTGCGGGACTTTATGAAGTGGAACAGCCGTGTGACCCCTGGGTGGCAGAGGTCGTTGTGGAGGGTCTGTAGCCGATCCCCGGTGGCGTTGGCACACATCCCTCGTGAGAGGGCGTCGGGGGATTCGTTAAGGGCCCCCGGCCGGTATATAATGTCGTACTCGAAGGTGGAGAGCTCGATCCGCCACCTAAGAATCTTATCATTTTTAATCTTCCCCCTCTGTTTATTATTGAACATAAACGCTACCGACCGCTGGTCGGTAAGTAGGGTGAAGCGTTTGCCGGCTAGGTAGTGCCGCCAATGGCGCACTGCCTCCACGATGGCTTGGGCCTCCTTTTCCACGGAGGAGTGTCTGATCTCGGGCCCCTGGAGGGTCCTCGAGAAGAAAGCTACGGGCCGCCCCGCCTGGTTGAGGGTGGCCGCCAAGGCAAAGTCAGACGCATCACTTTCCACTTGAAAGGGAGTGTTCTCGTCCACTGCCTGTAGCGTGGCCCGCTCAATATCCTGCTTAATGCTTTTGAAGGCAGCATGGGCCTCAGCAGAGAGCGGGAAAGAGGATGCTTTCAAGAGGGGGCGGGCTTTATCGGAGTAGTTGGGGACCCATTGGGCATAATACGAGAATAACCCCAGGCACCTTTTCAGGGCTTTGGGAGTGTTGGGCAGGGGCAGCTCCCGTAGGGGGCGCAATTGGTCGGGTCTGGTCCGATTTCCCCATTCTCCACCACGCTGCCTAGTATGCAGAGGCGCGTGGTGTTGAAAACGCACTTGTCCTCGTTGTAGGTGAGGTTGAGTTTTTGTGCGGTTTTCAGAAACCTCGCGAGGTTTGAGTCATAGTCCTGTTGGTTGTGGCCGCAGATGGTGACGTTGTCGAGATAGGGGAAGGTTGCCTGCAAGTGGTGGTCATCGACCATGCGGTCCATCTCCCTCTGAAAGACCGAGACCCCATTCGTCACCCCAAAGGGGACTCTGAGGAACTGGTAGAGGCGTCCGTTTGCCTCGAAGGCGGTGTACGAACGGTCCTCTGGTCTGATAGGGAGCTGGTGATACGCTGACTTGAGGTCGATGGTGGAGAACACCCGGTATTGGGCGATTTGGTTCACCATCTCGGATATGCGGGGTAGCGGGTAGGCGTCTAGTTGGGTATAGATGTTGACTGTTTGACTATAGTCAATCACCATCCACTTCTTCTCGCTACCCCTCACCACCACCACTTGGGCGCGCCACGGACTGTTGCTGCATTCAATAATGTGCTCCCTCAGGAGCCTGTCTACCTTGGTCGCGATAAACCGCCTGTCCTCCCAGCTGTACCTCCTGCTTTTGGTCGCTATTGGCCGGCAGTTAGGGGTAAGGTTCGCGAATAGCGAAGGCGGCTTTACCTTCAGGGTAGCCAGACCGCACACTGTGAGGGGCGGCTGGGTCCCACCGAAATTGAGTGTGATGCTTTGGTGGTGGCACTGAAAATCCAGGCCCAAGATCACGCTCACACATAAATCCTTCATAATTAACAGTTTAAAATTATTATATACAGTGCCTTTAACGGACAATCGTACCGCGCAGTAACCCGCAATAGTCGATATCTGGGTTTTGTCGGCCATAGCGATCGTGCCCTGAGTAGGGACTATAGTTAGAGAGAGTCGTTGTACCAGATCAGGGTGAATGAAGCTCTCCGTGCTCCCGCTGTCAATTAAACATTTAACCTTGCACCCGTTTACCTCGATGTCCACCATCGATTTGGATAGTGGGTGCGGTCTGGACTGGTCCACTGTGATCGACGCCACTGTAGGGCCCTGATCGGGACAAGATGGTGGGCCACACGAGGCCGGGTAAGATGGCGTCCACGATGTCTGCTTGCGAGATGGCGGACCCCACGAGGTCGGACAAGATGGCGTCCAAGATGGCCGCTCCCACGGCGCGCACGCGGCGGTGGCGGTTTTGCCTGCGGGGTTCCCTCTGCACACCTTCCCAAAGTGCCCCTTCTTACCGCACTTACAGCAGGTGGTGCCTTTCGCCGGGCACAGGTTCCTGGTGTGCTTCGGCTGCCCGCAGAAGTAGCATTTGGGGCCCCGATGCGTCGCGGCGGTCATAGGGCTTCTGGGGGGAGAGCAGGGCCCCGACGGTGTTGGGCTACCAGGCGGGGAAGCAGAGGCGGCGTGGGCCGTGCGGCCTGACGAGTAGGAGTCAGAGTTCTTCTGAGCCACATTTAGCGATCGCGCTGTGTCCACAGCCTGTGTCAGATCTAGGCCCGTTTTCTCTAGCAGTCTCTGCCGGATGTAATTAGAGCTAAGGCCTGCGATAAAGGCAACCCGAATAAGCTCGTCTGTGTATACCGTGGCTTTCACGTCTTTGCATTTGCAGTCTTTGCCAAGCACTTTTAGGGTGACTAGAAAGTCCTCTAGCGACTCTCCGGGTCGCTGTGTGCAGGTAGCAAGCAGGTGCCTGGCGTACACCTCGTTGGTAGGCCGCTGATAGTGGGCCTTTAGAATGTTGCAGGCATCCAGGTAGGTGGCGGCGTCTTGGATGAGTGGAAAAACCCGGTGGCTTACCCGATTCTGCAGGATCCCGAGTTTCACATCTCCGGTGGCTTTAGAGGCTGTGACGGCTTCGGAGTTGGCCATAAAGAATTCCAAGCACTGGAACCAGTGTCCAAACCGTGCCGATGCATCCGAAGCATGCGGGTCCAAATCCAAGCGTTCCGGTTTCAAAAGTTGATCCATCGTTAAAAGTTTGCTAATAAAATTGATGCGCCTCAATGACTTCAAGACTCAAAGTTAACTGAATAAAACAAGGCTTTTATTAGCAAAGAAAAGATGCCTGTGTCTTCACCTAGCTTCACCTAGCATGCTGCTGTTCTGCTGCAAGACAAGCCTGGGCTTGTCTTAAGTAGGGCCAGGTATGGGCGGAGCCGACACACAAAGGGGGCGGTGCACTATACACAATACAAGGTAAGACACCGGAGCAGGCAATACAATATATGTAGTTAACTACAGAGTCTGATGAATGACATATTTCATCACACACACCTTGAGTATTGTGTGCAGTTTTGGTCGCCTTATCTGAGGAAGGATGTTCTTGCCATGGAGGGAGTGCAGCGAAGATTCACCAGACTGATACCTGGGATGGCAGGAATGACGTATGAGGAGAGATTGGGTCGATTAGGCTTATATTCGCTGGAGTTTAGAAGAATGAGAGGGGATCTCATTGAAACTTATAAAATTCTAACAGGACTAGACAGACTAGATGCAGGAAGGATGTTCCCGATGGCGGGGGGGTCCAGAACCAGGGGTCACAGTCTAAGGATAAGGGGTAAGCCATTTAAGACTGAGATGAGGAGGACTTTCTTCACCCAGAGAGTGGTGAACCTGTGGAATTCTCTACCACAGAAGACAGTTGAGGCCAATTCATTAAATATATTCAAGAAGGAGTTAGATATATTTCTTAAGGCTACGGGCATCAAGGGATATGGGGAGAAGGCAGGGACAGGGTACTGAATCTGGATGATCAGCCATGATCTCATTAGATGGCGGAGCAGGCTCGAGGGGCCGAATGGCCTACTCCTGCTCCTATCTTCTATGTTTCTATGTTTCTATGTGTGCGTCACAGTCAGGTCTGATCCTGCCCACGCGCACTCTGCTCACGCTCGTTCCGGCACGGGTCACTGTGGAGCGGTCAGCGGTGGGAACTCTGGCCAATTTCCCGCTCCTTAACCCAGGAACACGGAGACCATTTCCAGCAGCCTAAGAGCCAAGTGAGCACTAATCAACACATGTTACGGACCATTCACTACGTCTTCAAATCATTTCAGCTTCCTTATATTGCAAGGCTCAGGAACCTTTGCTCGACATTTCCTCCAATGATTTGCTGAACTAGACAGTTTTTCTGAAACAGAAAAAAAAACATGAGTCATAGTTATTTTTAAGTATTTGCTTCTGTTTCATGCTGAGACTCCCTGTTTATAGTAATCAGAAACTTTTAAAGCTCTCAAAATACACACCATTTATATCGATAATATGACACACAAAGGATGATGTGTTTTGTTAAAAAGGAAAGTTTTGTTGGTCAAGAGAGGTTTTTGTGGTACTTTTCTCCCACCTCTCCCTCTGAAGGCATTGAGTCTATGCTGGAGTATAGTTCCACAGATGCTGCTCTGCCTAGACTGTGAGAGCAGTGCATGCTATTCAACCATGGGGGGAAAGCATGAGAGCCAAGCTCGATCCTATCCTCATCTCAACATCTGTACCAACAAGAGTTTTCAGTCAGCGATCAGGGGGTAAGGAATCCCAGCTGACTTTTCACTGTCCTAGCCATGGGGTGCTGAGGCCAATTGTAGAAACTGCCCCCCACCCCGCCCCCCACTGCCTTGCTCCAACTGCTGACTCTGGCTGACATCAGCTATCCCAGCACAGACCTGGAAACAGACTGGATCCTCACTGGACTGCTCACACACTGCCTTAACTTGCACCAACCCCCATTCACCCATCACCACTGTGCCCGCTGACCTACATTGGCTCCCGGTCCGGTAACACCTTGATTTAAAAATTCTCATCCTTGTTTTCAAATCCCTCCACGGCCTTGTCCCTCCCTATCTCTGTAATCTCCTTCAGCCCTACAACCCCCCGAGATATCTGCGCTCCTCTAATTCTGCCCCCTTGAGCATCTTTGATTTTAATTGCTCCACCATTGGTGGCCGTGCCTTCAGTTGCCGAGGCCCTAAGCTCTGGAATTCCCTCCCTAAACCTCTCCGTCTCTCTCTCTCCTCCTTAAAACCTACCTCTTTGACCAAGCTTTTGGTCACCTATCCGAATATCTCCTTATGTGGCTCGGTGTCAAATTTTGTTTGATAATCGCTCCTGTAAAGCACTTTGGGACGATTAATGACTTTAAAGGCGCTATATAAATGCAAGTTGTTGTTGAAACAAAGAAAGAAAGACTTGCATTTCTATAGCGCCTTTCACGACCTCAGGACTTCCCAAAGCACTTTACAGCCAACTAAGTAGTTTTGAAGTGTAGTCACTGTTGTAATGTGGGAAACGCGGCAGCCAATTTGCGCACAGCAAGGTCCCACAAACAGCCATGTGATAATGACCAGATAATCTGTTTTTGTGATGTTGATTGAGGGATATATATTGGCCAGGACACCGGGGAGAACTCCCCGATTGAGCTAGCGGTGGGGGGGGGGGGGTGGGGGGGAAGGGGGGGCGGCGGGGTGGCGGGGGGGGGGGGAGGGGAATTGCACTGGGCTTGGAGCTTGCCAGGAAGGACCTACTCAATAGACACAACTACACAACCCATAATGACTGGCGCTGTGGACGTGTTTGCACTGAAACAGATACTAAATGTGCTACATTGCAAGAGTTTCTTGAGAGGAGTTTGTCACATTTTTATGTAAATTTTTTTTAAATGGCAACTTTAGTAAGAAATAAATTTCTGGCAGCAGTGCCGGTGGGGCCGTTGTGTTACCAACTGCATTCCCACTCCAGAGATTTGAGCACAAAAATCTAGGCTGACACTCCAGCGAGGGAGCGCTACACTGTCGGAGGTGCCGTCTTTCGGATGAGACGTTAAACCGAGGCTCCGTCTGCTCTCTCAGGCGGACGTAAAAGATCCCGTGGCCACTATTTCGAAGAAGAGCAGGGGAGTTCTCCCCGGTGTCCTGGGGCCAATATTTATCCCTCAACCAACATCACTAAAAAAAACAGATTATCCGATCATTATCACATTGCTGTTTGTGGGAGCTTGCTGTGCGCAAATTGGCTGCTGCCTTTCCTACATTACAACAGTGGCCACACTTCAAAAGTACTTCATTGGCTGTAAAGCTCTTCGGGACGTCCGGTGGTCATGAAAGGCACTATATAAGTGCAAGTCTTTCTTTCTTTTTTCTTTTTTTCCATTGGTGCAGCCTCCTCTGTGCGTAATCGTGCCTTGCCAAATATTTTACCACAGTGATACGATCCGTTAACTTTAAAATGTTGTGAACACTTTGCAGACATATTGAGGAATAGCCAGCGTCATTTAAAAAAAAATACATCTTTTGTTTTTAGGTCCTGATTGTTACAATAAAGGAATAAAATTATATTTTGGCAATTCAGACAGTGCTAATGTGCATAAAACCACTCATCTGGTGGAATGCAATTTTGCAGCAGGCAACATTTCATGACGTGAGGTACAAGATATGAATAATAAAACAGCAGCTTTGAATGTCAATAACTTGCACTAACAGAGGGTTTCAGGAGTATACAGCACTGAGTTAATTATAGTGTCAGCCATGGCTCAGTGGGTAGCACGCCTGCCTCTGAGTCAGAAAATCATGGCATCCTCGAGACTTGGCCACCTAATCCAGGCTCACCCTCCAGCGCAGTACTGAGGGAGCGCTGCCCTGCTGGAGGTGCCGTCTATCCAACCAGACATTAAACCGAGGCCAAGTCTGTTCTCTCAGGTGGATGTATGAGATCCCACGGGGCCACTATTTTGAAGAAGAACAGGGGGGAGTTCTTCCCGGTGTCCTGGTCAATATTTATCCCTCAACCAACATCACTGAAACAGATTATCTGGTCAGTATCACATTGCTATTTGTGGGAGCTTGCTGTGCACAAATTGGCTGCTGTGTTTCCTACATTACAACAGCGACTACACTTCAAAAGTACTTCATTGGCTGTAAATTGCTTTGGGACGTCCTGAGGTTGTGAAAGGTGCTGTAGAAATGCAAGGCTACGGCCCAAAAGCTGCAAAGTGGGTTTAGGCTGGATAGCTCTTTTTCGGCCCGCACAGACATGATGGGCCGAATGGCCTCCCTCTGTGCTGTAGGCTTCTATAAGTTCTTTCTTAAAGCTAGTCATCCCAGGAAAGGAAATCTTGCAACAGGCAACTTTTCATGAGGAGGAGTACTTGAGTTAATAACCTAAATGCCACACAGATATATTTGTTTGCATTGTAGCAGGCCTATTAGCAGGAGTGCATTAAACAACAACAACAACTTGTATTAATATAGCGCCTTTAATGTAGTAAAACGTCCCAAGGCGCTTCACAGGAGTATTATAAGAGAAAAACATTTTGACACCGAGCCACATAAGAAGAAATTAGGGCAGATGATCAAAAGGTCGGTCAGAGAGGTATGTTTTAAGGAGCATCTTAAAGGAGGAGAGCGAGGTAGTGAGGCGGAGAGCTTTAGGGAGGGAATTCCAGAGTTTAGGGCCCAGGCAACAGAAGACACGGCCATCAATGGTGGAGCGATTATAATCGGGGATGCTCAAGAGGGCAGAATTAGAGGAGTGCTGATATCTCGGGGAGGGAGTGGGACTGGAGGAGATTACAGGGATGGGGATGGGGCGAGGCCATGGAGGGATTTGAAAACCAGAGAGCTGTGGAAGCGGAGTCATTGAATATATTCAAGGCGGAGATCGACAGATTTTTGAGCAACAGGGGAGTCGAGGGTTATGGGGAACGGGCAGGAAAGTGGAGTTGAGGCCAAAATCTTATTAAATGGCGGAGCAGGCTCGAGGGGCCGAATGGCCTGCTCCTGCTCCTACTTCTTATGTTCTTATGAAAACAAGGATGAGAATTTTAAAATCGAGGTGTCGCTTAAAGAAAGACTTGCATTTATATAGCGCCTTTCACGACCACCGGATGTCTCAAAGCGCTTTACAGCCAATGAAGTACTATCTGAAGTGTAGTCACTGTTGTAATGTGGGAAACGTGGCAGCCAATTTGCGCACAGCAAGCTCCCACAAACAGTTAAGAAGGCAAATGGTATGTTGGCCTTTGTAGCGAGAGGGTTTGAGTACAGGAACAATGTCTTGCTGCAGTTGTACAGGGCCTTGGTGAGACCACACCTTGAGTATTGTGTGCAGTTTTGGTCACCTTATCTGAGGAAGGATGTTCTTGCCATGGAAGGAGTTCAGCGAAGATTCACCAGACTGATACCTGGGATGGCAGGAATGACGTATGAGGGGAGATTGGATCGATTGGGCTTATACTCACTGGAGTTTAGAAGAATGAGAGGGGATCTCATTGAAACTTATAAAATTCTAACAGAACTAGACAGACTAGATGCAGGAAGGATGTTCCCGATGGCGGGGGAGTCCAGAACCAGGGGTCACAGTCTAAAGATAAGGGGTAAGCCATTTAGGACAGAGATGAGGAGGAATTTCTTCACCCAGAGAGTGGTGAACCTGTGGAATTCTCTACCAAAGAAGGCAGTGGAGGCCAATTCATTAAATATATTCAAGAAGGAGTTGGATATATTTCTTACAGCTAAAGGGATCAAGGGATATGGAGAGAAAACAGGGACAGGGTACTGAATTTGGATGATCAGCCATGACCTCATTGAATGGCGGAGCAGGCTCGAGGGGCTGAATGGCCTACTCCTGCTCCTATCTTCTATGTTTCTATAACTCCCCTGCTCTTCTTCGAAATAATGCCATGGGTCCTTTAAGTCCACCTGAGAGGGAGCCTTGGTTTAACGTCTCCTCCGAAAGACGGCACCTCCGGCAGTGCGGCACTCCCTCAGCACTGCACTGGGAGCATCAGCCTAGCTTTTTATGCGCTTAACCGGGAGCCGGTGTAGGTCAGCGAGCACAAGGGGTGATGGGTGAACAGGACCTGGTGCGAGTTAGGATACAGGGCAGCCGAGTTTTGGATGAGCTCAAGTTTTTATGGAGGGTGCGAGTCGGGAGGCCGGCCAGGAGTGCGAACACAATGTCTGGGTGGGGGGGCCTAATCTATTGCCTTATTTCCCCCCCCCCCCCCCCAAAGGCCCTGAGCAATGTTGGCTGTCAGGCTATTGCGTTTCAGTAAAAAAAAGAACGCACTTCCCAACTCCCCACCCCAAAAAAAAGCAGCCCAGCTTTCTTGTCTGAGGAAAGATGTTCTTGCCATGGAAGGAGTGCAGCGAAGATTCACCAGGCTGATACCTGGGATGGCAGGAATGACGTATGAGGAGAGATTGGGACGATTGGGCTTGTACTCGCTGGAGTTTAGAAGAACGAGAGGGGATCTCATTGAAACTTATAAAATTCTAACAGGACTAGACAGACTAGATGCAGGAAGGATGTTCCCGATGGCGGGGGAGTCCAGAACCAGGGGTCACAGTCTAAGGATAAGGGGTAAGCCATTTAGGACAGAGATGAGGAGGAATTTCTTCACTCAGAGAGTGAAGAATGCATGCAGGGCAGAACTAGGCCAATATCCATTAATAATCACTATCCAAAAAAGAGCCACCAAATTTTGGAAACACCTAAAAATGAGCAACCCCCGCTGCTATCATTACGAAGCCCTGAAATGCCAAGAGAGGACCATAAAGAAGAATACCCTCAGTCAACTAGTCCTGGGACTCAGTGAAGTAACTACTAACACTACTAACAATAACCAGCCCCAGGACAGTGACAGCGTAACACAAAGAATCCGACCCAACACAATCGTCACTGAGCAAAAGGAAAAATATCTGTCATATTGGGCAGAAACAACAAAAACCCAAAACAAACTCAATTGCTACTTGGCCCTAAACAGACAATACAACATGGCTGATTACCTGACCATGGTAAAGGATAGCAAACTGAGAAAAACCTTGACAATGTACAGACTTAGTGAACATAGCCTGGCGATCGAAAAAGGTAGACACAGGCAGACCCGGCTACCAAGAGAGGACAGGATATGCTCTCACTGCAGTCAGGGAGTGGTGGAGACAGAGATGCACTTCCTCACAGCTTGTAGAAAATATCAGGGCATAAGGGAGAATTTCTACCCAAAATTCACAAAAATATGCCCGGAATTCAGAAATTTGAATGACGACCAAAAACTCCCATACCTACTAGGGGAAGAGAGAAATTGTGTAACCTTAGCGGCACACTATGTTACAGCTTGCCATAAACAGAGGGACAACCACTAAATATAAGAAGAGTATATACAAATTATATGAATGTATATTTATACACTCAGGGATATATCTGTTTATACACTGTATGGATAGATCTGTATTTATGTGTTCAACCATGAATGTTTTCGATGCTTTGGCAACATAAGATGTACCTTGTCGTGCCAATAAAGCG
>NC_140987.1:19459521-19477021 GCF_052327205.1 Somniosus microcephalus | reverse complement strand
ACACGCGCACATTTACACACGCGCACATTTACACACGCGCACATTTACACACGCGCACATTTACACACGCGCACATTTACACACGCGCACATTTACACACGCGCACATTTACACACGCGCACATTTACACACGCGCACATTTACACACGCGCACATTTACACACACACTTACACACACACACATTTACACACACACATTTACACACAACACACAGTTACATTCACACACACATACATTTACATACACACATACATACACATACATTTACACACAACACACACATATACATTCACACACACATACATACATTCACACACACATACATTTACATACATACATATGTGTGTGTGTGTGTGTGTGTGTATAATATGTATGCTCAGAAATTGCAGTGAGCAGTGTGCATGCCTACCAATTCGGTTGCTTCAATCTCATAGTGAGACTTGCATTTCTCCAGCGCCTTTCACGACCACCGGACATCCCAGAGCGCTTTACGGCCAACAAAGTACTTTTTGAAGTGTCGTCGCTGCTGTAATACGGGAAACCATGCAGCACCGAAGGGGGCCATTCGGCCCATCGTGCCTGTGCCGGCTCTTTGAAGAGCTAGTCCCACTCACTCCCCGGAGCCCTGCAAAATTTTTCCCCTTCAAGTATTTATCCAATTCCCTTTTTGAAAGTTACTATTGAATCTGCTTTCAGGCAGCGCGTTCCAGATCACAACAGCTCGCCACCTAAACATAATTTCCCCCCTCCTCTCCCCTCTGGTCGTTTTGTCAATGATCATAAATCTGTGTCCTCTGGTTACTGGCCAGTGGACTCTGCTTCTCCCTATCTAATCTATCAAAACCCTTCATCATATCAATAGAAAGTTGGTTTTAATTTCTACCACAGATTCATCAACATTTTTTAATCTTCAGTTTATTAATGCCCGGACCCACGGATTTTCAAACCGCCCCCCGCCCCCCCTCAGACCACAGGGGATCAATGAGGAGGGGTTGGGCGAGGTCCCAAAGTATCTGATTCTGCCATCACTTTTCTGTATTTGTCGACTTATAAGGTTGATTCATAATAATAATTAACAAAAGACCTTATTCTGCAGTCATACCACTGTTTATCTTTGGGTAGCTGATACTGCCACTTCAGGGTTAGGACTGGGACAGGGAAGAGAGAGGGGGAAGGTTCCTGGGTCTGGGTCAGTCTTTGCAAGGATCCCCACCCACATTAGTTTGAAAACCAACCCTGTGTAATTGTATTACAAACGGCTGAGGTTTTATCGAAAATGATTTCAAACAAGATTGTCGGGCACCTGCTATGATTCAGGTCTGAGTAAGCAGGACTTCCTTCAGCTTTAGGCGTTGTCGCTCTGACTGATGCAACACCTCACAGTTCGCTTCGACAGGTAAAAGGTTGAGTTTTGCCATAACGTGGTCTCCAACCCGTAGAGGTTTAGGACGTGCAAGAGGGTTGTGTCTTTTTTTTGTGAAAGTCACATGTCCACATCTTTCTCAGATGTGCGGGCTCTTGCTGGGGTACGTTCCCCCGCCCCCTCCCCCACCGCGCCCCCCCCCCCCCCCCGTCCCGGTCCTGGATCCTCTCCCAAGTGGCCATTCTTCTGTATCACAGGCCTGATCCTGTCCTTGCACAGGATCATAAGAATTAGGAGCAGGAGTAGGAGAAATAGACCACACGGCCCCTCGAGCCTGCTCCTCCATTCACTAAGATCATGGCTGATCTTTGACCTCAACTCCACTTCCCCCGCCCGATCCCCCACATCCCTTGATTCCCTTTATGTCCAAAAAAATATAAGATGGCACCTCCAACAGCTCTCCCTCAGCTGGGAGTGTTGGCCTGGATTTTGGGCTGAAGTTTCTGGAGTGGTGCTTGAACCAACAACTTTCTGACTCCGAGGCGAGAGCGCTACCTGCCGTCTCAGCCATGGCTGGGGCCCTTACCTGACACATCGCTCACCTTCCAGCAGGGGTCACTGGTTAGCTGATTTTTTTTTTAACCTTTCGGTGGGCTATTCGACTACAGGGGGCAGCAGACCAGCCCTGTTACCCAGCTGTTGGTCACACACTCTGACCTCTAGCAGGAGTCTGTGGTTGGCAATAATCAGTGAGAACTTTTTTCCCCCTTATCCCAGGGACCAAACATAGCACGTCATTTTTTTTTTTTTTAAGTTCATTCACGGGACATGGGCAATTATTGCCCATCCCTAATTGCCCTCGAGAAGGTGGTGGTGAGTTGCCGCCTTGAGTACAACTTGTAGTGGCTTGCTCTGCCATTTAGGGCAGTTAAGAGTCAACCACATTGCTGTGGGTCTGGAGTCACATGTCGGCCAGACCGGGTAAGGGTGACAGATTTCCTTCCCTAAAGGACATTAGTGAACCAGATGGGTTTTTACTACAATCTGGTAGTTTCATGGTCACTATCACTGATACTAGCTTTTTAATTCCAGATTCATTTAATTGAATTTATCCGGATCATTGGTCCAGGCCTTTGGATTACTAGTCCAGTAACATCACTATGCTACTGTACCTGATGAGGTTGCCGCCCAGGTGTGAGATTAGCTAATGCAGCAGAGTTGAGGTGGGCTGGAATCAAACCTAGACCCCCTCCTTGTCCGTCTGTCATTGTAACTCATGAGCTAAACCCGTTGAGCCTTGTCACGAGCCCATCCTGTCACCTCGGCTGCGGTAGTAGCGAGAGAGAGAGACAATAGGACTGCTCAACTCGGGTGTGGACAGGTCTGATGATTCATGTGTTGTGCGATAGGAGGCTTCAGACTCTTCACCTGAGCCTTCTTCGGTAGCCGGTGCCCTCGCAGTCTGCATCCGAGCCCTCTGCAGCAGAACTAGTGTGTGACCTCGCCCTCCAGCGAGCTGACACCTGTGGCGTCCTATCCCCCTGCCCTAGCTCCCGCGCACGTGCCCAGTGAGTTATCGCCATTACCAGAATCATACCGGGCCTCGGAGGGTTAAATTACCAGGACAGATTGCATAGACTTGGCTTGTGTTCCCCTGTGCTGAGAAGATTTAAGGGGTGATCTGATCGAGGTGGATGCAGAGAAACTATTTTCTTAAAATTATAGCTTTGTAGTTCTGGAGTGAAATCAGGAAGCACTTCTTCACACAAAGGGTAGTGGAAATCTGGAACTCTCTCCCGCAACAGGTGGATGCTGGGGGCCAGTGGGATCTTTCAGGACTGACCTTGGTAGATTTTTGTTAGGTAAGGGTATCAATCTATAGGGCAAAGGCAGGTAAATGGAGTTAGGACGCAGATCAGCCATGATCTCATTGAATGGCGGAACAGGCTCGAGGGGCTGAATGGCCTCCTCCTGTGTTCCTGAGTGCAGCCCACTCCTCTAGCCTAGCCTCTGAAGTCCGCGTGGTGTTGGTGTCTGGCCTGGTGCTGGCGAGGGGGGAGATGGAGCGAGGGTGCATGTTCAGGAAGGCTGGGCTTCTCTTCCCCCACCAGCAGAGGTGGGGGGTCGACAGTCTCAGCAGCTGCAGTGAAAGAGAGGGACGCGGATTAGCTTGTGGTGTGAAGGAAGAGCAGAGAGAGAGAGAGAAGTGGGTGTCGAAAGCATCTGCAGCTTGCTGCGCAGTGTGTGTGGGATGAGGGAGAAGAGACAGAGGATTAGGTATGAAGGAGCCCTGATGACTTCCGGTGACGAGTTCCCGGTTCCTGCCGGGTCGGGCAAGATGGGCCGAATGGCCTCTTGTTCTCTCTGATGAGCGGAGGTGGGATGCTTCCTCGGAGGGCGCAAAAAATTCCAGGGACAAAACCGCCAGTGCCGCTCCTCGGCACCTTTGAGTGACCAGGCTAAGCGGTGTCGAGGGGTTTGAGGAGATCTTGGTCTTGAGCGCCTTGGTCTCTTTGGGTCAGACCACTCGCTGTGGGGCGGTGGGATCTGTCTAAGCAGCGAGGTTACTGGCAGAATGGAAGGACGGACATGTGTTAGCTGAGTGTTCCCGGTTAGATCATTCGACTTTTGGTTGGCAGATCAAACGTTCGATTTTTAAAATTCTCATCCTTGTTTTCAAATCCCTCCATGGCCTCACCCCCCTCCCTATCTCTGTAACCTCCTCCAACCCCACAACCCCACGAGATATCTGCACTCCTCCAATTCTGGCCTCTTGAGCATCCCTGATTATAATCGCTCCACCATTGGTGGCCGTGCCTTCTGTTGCCTAGGCCCTAAGCTCTAGAATTCCCTGACTAAACCTCTCCACTTCCCTACCTCCCTCCTTTGGGCCGATTGGGCTTATACTCGCTGGAGTTTAGAAGAATGAGAGGGGATCTCATTGAAACTTATAAAATTCTAACAGAACTAGACAGACTAGATGCAGGAAGGATGTTCCCGATGGCGGGGGAGTCCAGAACCAGGGGTCACAGTCTAAGGATAAGGGGTAAGCCATTTAGGACAGAGATGAGGAGGAATTTCTTCACCCAGAGAGTGGTGAACCTGTGGAATTCTCTACCACAGAAGGCAGTAGAGGCCAATTCATTAAATATATTCAAGAAGGAGTTGGATATATTTCTTAAGGCTAAAGGGATCAAGGGGTATGGGGAGAAAGCAGGGACAGGGTACCGAGTTTGGATGATCAGCCATGATCTCATTGAATGGCGGAGCAGGCTCGAGGGGCCGAATGGCCTACTCCTGCTCCTATCTTCTATGTTTCTATGTTTAAGATGCTTCTTAAAACCAATCTCTTTGACCAAGCTTTTGGTCACCTGCCCTGATATCTCCTTATGTGGCTCGGTGCCTGATCACGCTCCTGTGAAGCGCCTTGGGATGTTTTACTACGTTAAAGGCGCTGTATAAATGTAAGTTGTTGTTGTCCCGAGGCTGTCACTTGAACTCCTTCTGACCTCGTTGAGTTTTGCTGCATTAATCTCCCGGGGGGGGGGGCGCCGAGGGGAGAACTTGTGCAGCCGGGTTCTCCTCCGTTGAAGCGTGGACCTTGTGGGTTCCTGAATGGGGCACTGTAATCGAGAGCCCTCCTCCTCCTGACTCTCGCTGCGATCTAGTTTCACGGGTGCCAGAGATTGCCCGGTCCGCCTTCGTGTGTCGGCCTCGGCCTGCTGTTCAAACGTAGCGTGCGTCACACTTGAGCCTGAAGCCTGTTGTTTGCGTTGCACACAGAAGTCACTGAATAGCGGCAAGGAGTGGGAATCCTGGCTCCTTTTGGTTTTCACCCTCCTCCTTAGCCCAGGAATGTGCAGACTGTTGTTAGCACGTTTCCCATGGTACATCCCTGGGTCTGTACAAGCCAGGGATGGACAGCTTGGTACCATATGGAGTCATAACGGCACAGAAGGAGACCATTCGGCCCGTCGCGTCCGTGCCGGCTCTCTGTAGAGCGATCCAGTCAGCCCCATTCCCCCGCTCTATCCCCGTAGCCCTGCAAGTTTATTTCCCTCAAGTGCCTATCCAGTCTCCCCTTAAAAACATTGAGGGCAGGATTTTCATTGGGCCGTGGAGGCGGGATTGGAGGTGTGTGGGGGGGGTAAAATCCCTAAATCGGTGGGCACGAACCCATCCCGCCCCCAACCCGCCTCCATGCCCGTTTCCCAGGATGCGGGTACCCAACCTGTTCTGGGACCCGCCTCCCTGAGGCGGGAAGGGGATTAGTGCCAATTAACTGCCTGTTAACAGGCAGTTTTTAGCCTAATCCCTATTTTTATTCCTGAAGTGTGGGATTCCTGACGGCTCCAAACCACGCCAAGTTAGCGAGGCGGACCGTCGGGCTGAAGGGCTTGGAGGGTTCGAGATGTCCGGTGTTCAGGTGAGTGATGGGTGCATGAGTGCAGAGGTAAGTGTGTTTGGTGTGTGTAAAGTGTTTAAAGAAGTTTTACTTTACAGCCTTCCTTCCTTCAAGTCTCGGGAGTCCCTCATCTCACCGGCACAGAAAGCAGAATGGCCGTGAGCTGTCAAAAGTTGCAGCATTCAGCTTTCTGTTCTGGGGAGATGTCTAAATCAGCCTGAGAGGAAAGAATTAACCTGGAGTACAGATTGTCAGTGTTTGACAACTTCAAAGAGCTGTCAAACGCTGATATTTCATCTGTCAAAAGCTCTTGACAGATGAAATGTCAATCTGTGACGTCACCTGTTGCCGGGTGGCCCTTAATTGGCCTGCTGGGCGGGCTCAACAAGGTCAATCAAGTGAAAATCGCGTGGGTTGGCCACAACTTGATGGAGGCGGGACTACAACCCCGAAAGTTGTAGTCCTGCCTCCTACACGCCTCCAGTATCAAAATCCAGCCCTGAGTGTCTCCGCTTCCACCACTTCCGTCGGCAGCGAGTTCCAGGTCCTCGCCACTCGCTGCGTAAAAAAGTTTTCCCTCACATCCCCCCTGTATCTCTTGCCCAAAACCTTAAATCTGTGTCCCCCTAGTCCTTGTACCATCAACTAGTGGGAACAGCCTTTCCCCATCTAGCCTATCCAAACCTCGTCATAATCTTGTACACCCCTATCAGGGGGACTAGCAATGGGGCATTTTTGTGGCATGATTTTTCAACAGCACCACAGATGAAGTTAGAATCTTACAGCACAGAAGGAGGTCATTCGGCCCATCGTGCCGGCTCTCTGACACAGCGTCCCGCTCTCTGCTCTTTCCCCATAGCCTTGTAAATTTTTTCCCATTCGAGTTATTTATCCAATTCTCTTTTGAAAGTTACTATCGAATCAGCTTTCAGGCAGCGCATTCCTGATCACAACTCGCGTTTTAAAAAAAAAAAAAAAAAAAAAAAATTCTCTCCCCCATCTGGTTCTTTTGCCTTAAGGTTGTAACAAATGTATTTTTTATTTTTTGTCACAGGTCCTCGCACAATGAGCTGGAAAAGCACAGGTGAGTGTGGAGAGCTGGTTATGCCGACAGATTATATGAACTCGTCGCGTGCTGCAGCTTTAAGCCTGTGGCGTGCCCGGCTATCGTGCGTTGAGCGCAAACTCGTTGACGCGACATTATGGTCGGGGAAAGTGGTCGGAATCCTTGAGAGCCGTGATTTCCCGTTCAATCCCATGACGAGTTACGACATTTGTCAGTCGTGGCGCAGCGCTCCACTGGGAGACTCGTCCAGCCCGAGCCCCCACCTCCGCCCCACCCCCGAACGCTTCAAATCTCATCCTGTGTGCTCTTTTTCTAAATTCCAGCTGTAACCTACCATCAGGAGCCTGATGTTGTAGAAACCTGATGGAGGTTCTGGTCACTGCAGTGCACGCAGTTTGGCGTCACCTTGCATTTCTATAGCGCCTTTCACAGCCTCCGGATGTCCCAAAGCCCTTTACAGCCAATGAAGTACTTTTGAAGTGTAGTCGCTGTTGTAATGTGGGAAACGCAGCAGCCAGTTTGCACACAGCAAGATCCCACAAACAGCAATGTGATAATGGCCAGATAATCTGTTTTAGTGATGCTGATTGAGGGATAAATATTGGCCCCAGGACACCGGGGATGACTCCCCCCTGCTCTTCTTCAAAATAGTGACCATGGGATCTTTTACGTCCACCTGAGAGAGCACACGGGGCCTCGGTTTAACGTCTCATCCGAAAGACGGCACCTCTGACCGTGCCGCACTCCCTCAGCACTGCACTGCGAGTGTCAGCCTAGCTTTGGTGTTCAAGTCTCTGGAGTGGGACTTGAACCCACAACCTTCTGACTCAGAGGCGAGAGTGCTCAGTAGCCACAGTTAGGACATCGGTGGGGGGTGGGGGGGCGTTGGTGGGGCAGGGGTGTGTTCACAGAGGGAGAGAGAAGGTTGGGGGGTGCAGCGATTGCTGTTTTTAGGGTTCTAAAGGGAGTAGATAATGTTGACCGTGACGAGCTGTCTCACTGTGTCCACAACAGTAGAACCAGAGGGCCCGGCCTGCGCTTGAAGGGGGTAAATTCAAAACTAACCCGTGGAAATAATATTTCAGTGAGCGAGTGGCCAATCTATGGAACAGGCTCCCTCGGGAGACGGTGGAAGCAGTGGGTGTTGATTCATTCAAATACAAACTAGATTTCTTTCAGAAAATGATATTTTGGGATCCAGTTATTTGAGACATGATGTGGGGTGAGTGTAGCGAGCTCGGGAGGAACGGGGTGACTTTGGACCTCTGGTTCCCAAAGCTCTCCTCCTCTGGGAATTTTCCTCGCCTCATGTCTGGCTCTGTTGTAGACTCATTGATAGAGATTGATTGCCGTGATCAGACAACAACCCCATTGTCTTTGGATCACGTGACTACCAGGACGGTAGACGGTGAAGCCGATGGACCTTGGTCTCTCTTAGTCCGGCGTCCCTGTGCACCAGTCGCTGAAGGTAAGCATGCAAATGGTATGTTGGCCTTCTTAGCGAGAGGGTTTGAGTACAGGAACAAGGATGTCTTGCTGCAGTTGTACAGGGCCTTGGTGAGACCATTGTGTGCAGTTTTGGTCGCCTTATCTGAGGGAGGATGTTCTTGCCATGGAGGGAGTGCAGCGAAGATTCACCAGACTGATACCTGGGATGGCAGGAATGACGTATGAGGAGAGATTGGGTCGATCCGCAGTATTTTGCAATTATATTGGGTCGATTGGGCTTGTACTCGCTGGAGTTTAGAAGAATGAGAGGGGATCTCATTGAAACTTATAAAATTCTAACAGGACTAGACAGACTAGATGCAGGAAGGATGTTCCCGATGGTCAGGGAGTCCAGAACCAGGGGTCACAATCTAAGGATAAGGGGTAAGCCATTTAGGACTGAGTGAGGAGGAATTTCTTCACCGAGAGTGGTGAACCTGTGGAATTCTCTTCCACAGAAGGCAGTTGAGGCCAATTCATTAAATATATTCAAGAAGGAGTTGGATATATTTCTTAAGGCTAAAGGGGATCAAGGGATATGGGGAGAAGGCAGGGACAAGGTACTGAATTTGGATGATCAGCCATGATTGCATTGAATGGCGGAGCAGGCTCGAGGGGCCGAATGGCCTACTCCTGCTCCTATCTTCTATGTTTCTATGGCAATTCCTACGTTCAGGGAAATGTTGTAAAGGCTGAACGTTTTAAGAGGATATAGCGTGAGATCACGCAGACTCGAATGCTGACTCGCTGAGCATCGCCTGGGGAAACTGGTTACTGCCTCCCCCCCACCCCGCACCACCACCTCCCACGGGCAGCAAGATAACGCATGACTTGAGGTGATGGGTAGAAGATGAAATGCGTATTTACAGCGCAGAAACAGGCCATTCGGCCCAACTGCTCCGTGTCAATGTTTATGCTCCACACGAGCCTCCTCCCACCCCTCTTCATCTCTCCCGATCAGCATCTCCCTCTATTCCTTTCACTCTCATGTGTTTTTCTAGCTTCCCCTTAAATGCATCTATGCTATTTGCCTCAACTACCCCATCTGGTAGCGAGTTCCACATTCTAACCACTCTCGGGTTTCTCCTGAATTCCCTATTGGATTTATTAGTAATTACTTTTATATTGATGGACCCTAGTTCTGGCCTCGCCCGCAAGTGGAAACATCATCCCTACGTCTACCCCATCGAACCCTTTCATAATTTTAAAGACCTTTATTAGGTCATCCCTCCGCCTTCTCTAGTCTAGAGTAAAGGGCCCCAGCCTGTTCAGTCTTTCCTGATGTTTATAACCTCTCAGTTCTGGTATCGACCTTGTAAATCTTTTTTTACACCGTCTCCAGTGCCTCGATATCCTTTTTATAATTGGGAGACCAGAACTGTGCACAGTAACTCCAACTGTGGTCTAACCAAGGTTCGATACAGGTTTAACAAGATGGGAGGCTGGGAACGGAGTCGGCGCTGTTCTTGGCCTCACTCCAGGTTTGTTCCTCAAGTCCTCACTGGGCCTTAACTGGTAAACAGAAACCCTTTCCTTGGGATAGTTTTGGATAATTGAATTTTTTTGGGGGGGATCAGTGAGTTGAAGTAGCTGGTGCCTCACTTCTTCTCTTGTTGAGTGCACAGTTGGAGTGTTCCTGCAAGTGAACGTGGGATCTCTTCGCTTATATATTTCGCTGGCCATCCCTAATTGCTCTCGAGAAGGTGGACCTTCGTCTTGAACCATTCTTGGTAGAGGTTTGATACAACTGAGTGGCTCGTCAGGGCAGTTGAGAGTCAACCATGTTGGGTGTGGGTCTGGAGTCACATATAGGCCCAGACCGGGTAAGGACAGCAAGTTTCCTTCCCTAAAGGGCGTTCGTGAACCACTCGGGTTTTTACCGATGATCCGACAGCTTCACGGTCACTTTTACTGATGCTGGCTTTTTATTTCCAGATTGTTTCAACTGTGTTCATGTTCTCAAACTGGGATTTGAACTGGTGATCTCTGGATTACTCCAGCAATACAGGAAACTCGTTTAAACGGCGCCTAAATATCCGGAATTCTCTGTTAATTCTCACTCCAAAAACAACACCTCAATAACCGGCAATGTTGCCGAGTCTCCCGCGGTGGCCGAGTTAGTCAGTGGGGGTAGTTCTCCAAACTGCCACTACTTGGCTTCTTGGCGCTGTTGGGAGTCGGAACACCTCAAAACCCCTGTAACAGGAGTCTGACTCTCCCGCGCTGCCGGTAGTCTCTTCTGATCCGCCATTTTACAGGGGTACTGTGTGTCTCCCACGCTGCTGGTAGTCATTGCATTGCATTACCCTCAACTGGCAGTAGTGTACTTAATCAAGCATCTTCCACCATCCATTTAACACTACATTCTGTAGGTGAGTATTGTATAACCACTACACTACTGTACCACACAATTCCTTGAGAAAGGGAGTTGAATCAAAATGAGCCTGGTTCTTCCCCCTCCTACCTCAGCCAGTTTTCTTCCTTTCCCTCCTAGAATCTTCGCACAAGGAGGCCACTCGGCCCCTCGTGCCTGTGCCGGCTCTCTGCAAGAGCGACCCAAATAGACTCGCCTCCCCAACCCTTGCCCCAAAGCCCAGCAAATTTTTCCTTTATCCAATTCCCTTTTGAATGTTCCTATTGAATCTGCTTCCAGACCTTTTTCTGCCAGCGCGTTCCAGATCACAACTAAAAAAAACAAAACAAAATGTCTCCTCATCTCCCTTCTGGTTCTTCTGCCAGTTGGCTGAAGGGATTGACCCCTTGCTGAGGTGCAGGTCCTGAGGCGCTGGGCGCTGTCTGGCCACCCATTCCAAGCGACCTTTCTTCACCCGTGAGCCCACAGGCGAAATATTGGGAGGCTGTTCAACTGCAGTGGGCCTCACAGCTAACCTGGTCCTCGCCCAATGTCTACACACAAGTGCGCGGGGGGGGGGGGGGTGTCACAGGGTTAGAGCTCAGGACCCTGAACCCTGGTCTTTTTTATTCTTCCGCTTTATAACCCCGGGGTGCTCTGACGAGGTGCGTTGTCCTTACCCCAGCCCGGCTGAACTGTGCCGATTCAGCACAGCAGGGATCGAAACTAGGTCTTCAACAACAACAACAACAACAAACATTTATATAGCACCTTTAACATTGTAAAACATCCCAAGGCGCTTCACAGGTGCGATTATCAAACAGAATTTGACACTGAGCCACATCAGGTGACCAGGAGCTTGGTCAAAGAGGTAGGTTTAAAGGAGGAGAGTGAGGCGGCGAGGTTTTTAAAGGAGGAGAGTGAGGCGGCGAGGTTTTGGGAGGGGGTTCCAGAGCTTGGGGCCGAGAAATACCGATCCAGACCCATGTGATCTCCTGGGAGAGGCAAAAAATGGGAGATAAATTCCTCCCCAAAATCTGGAAAATTCATCTCCAAGCCCCCCCTCCTCCCGCTCCCCCTGACCAAAGGTGATCAAAACTAGTCCAGGAGATCACATTGAGCACCACTTGTGGTACCTGCCCCCTTGTACGACGTGAGCTCTGCCCTGGCCAGTATACAGTGAATCAGTGCTCACTGCTCGAGCGGCACCTTGTTCTCCCAAGATCTCTCCACTCCTCCAATTCTGGCCTCCTGTCCCAACACCCACTCCCTTCGCCCCACCATTGGCGGCCGTGCCTTCAGCCGCCGAGACCCTAAGCTCTGGAAATCCCTCCCTAAACCTCCCCGCCCCTCTCTCCTCCTTTAAGCACGGTGGCATAGTGGTTAGCACTGTTGCCTCTCAGCGCCAGGGACCCGGGTTCGAATCCGGCCTCGGGTGACTGTCTGTGTGGAGTTTGCACATTCTCCCCGTGTTTGCGTGGGTTTCCTCCGGGTGCTCCGGTTTCCTCCCACAGTCCAAAGATGTGCGGGTTAGGTTGATTGGCCATGATAAAAAAAAATTGACCCTTAGTGTTAGGGGGGATTAAATATGTGGGGTTACGGGGATAGGGCTTGGGTGGGATGGCTGTCAGTGTAGGGACCGGGTGCTAGGGTTTGGATGATCAGCCATGATCTCGTTGAATGGCGGAGCAGGCTCGAAGGGCCGATTGGCCTCCTGCTCCTATCTTCTATGTTTCTATGTAAGACGCACCTTAAAACCTACCTCTTTGACCAACCTGCCCTAATATCTCCTGATGTGGCTCGGTGTCAAATTTTGTTTGATAACTGCTCCTGTGAAGCGCCTTGGGATGTTTTACTACTTTAAAGATGCTATACAAATAGAGTTGAAATAACAACAGCAAATTCTGGAAACACTCAGCAGGTCAGGCAGCATCGTGGAGAGAGAAACAGAGTTAACTTTTCAGGTTGAAGACCTTTCGTCAGAACTCTCTCTCCACGATGCTGCCTGACCTGTTGAGTGTTTCCAGGATTTTCTGTTGTTATTTCAGATATCCAGCATCCGCAATATTTTACTATTATATAAATAAAGTTGTTGTTGTTCCATAGAATGAGTTCGTTTTTTTGGTGTGTTTTAAATGGAGCTCGGAGGCCTAGTTGCATAAAGTGGGACCGGCCTCCAGCGCTGAATTGCCTTTGCGAAGGTCCTAGCTTGAGCTGTGTTGCGTGGTGTGTCTTGTTGCTGGGGAGAAGGAAACGCGGAGGGTGTGTCTCGCCAAGGCTTCTTCGGCAGCACCTCCCAAACCCGCGACCTCTACCACCTAGAAGGATAAGGGCAGCAGGCACATGGGAACGCCGCCACCTCCAACTTCCCCTCCAAGTCACACACCATCCTGACTTTGTCATAGAATGGCCGATCCTTCATCGTCGCTGGGTCAAAATCCTGGAACTCCCTCCCTAACAGCACTGTGGGAGCACCTTCACCACACGGACTGCAGCAGTTCAAGAAGGCGGCTCACCACCACCTTCTCAAGAGCCATGGCCTACATGGCCGACCCCTTATTCTGAGACTGTGACCCCTGGTTCTAGACTCTCCAGCCAGGGGAAACCGCTTCTCAGCATCTACCCTGTCAGTCCCTCTTGAGAAATGTATACGTTTCAATCAGATCACCTCTCATTCTTCTAAACTGCGGAGAATATAGGCCCGTTCTACCGAATCTCTCCTCATAGGACAACCATCTCATCCCAGGAATCAGTCTGGTGAACCTTCGTTGCACTCCCTCCAAGGCAAGTATATCCTTCCTTAGATAAGGAGACCAAAACTGTGCACAGTACTCCAGGTGTGGTCTCACCAAGGCCCTGTACAATTGTAGCAAGACTTCCTTACTCTTACACTCCAACCCCCCTTGCAATAAAGGCCAACATTCCATCTGTCATCTGATCGCAGTAACTTCACCCCCCCCCCCCCCCCCCCCCCCCCCGCCCATTCGATGGATGAATAGCTAAGTTAAAGGATGTACTTCAGGGAACAGACGTCTTTGATTTTAGACCCTCCGTGTCCCATTAAGCACTTCCAGGGCAAAAAAAAGAAAGCCTTGCATTTCTATAGCCCCTTTCACGACCACCGGGCGTCCCAAAATGCTTTGCAGCCAAGGAAGTACTTTTTTTGAAGTGTAGTCACTGTTGTAATGTAGGAAACGCGGCAGCGCACAGCAAGGTCCCACAAACAGCAATGTGATAATAACCAGACGGTCTGTTTTAGTGATGTTGATTGAGGGATAAATATTGGCCAGGATACCGGGGAGAGCTCATCTTCGAATAGTGGTTGTGGGATCTTTCACGTCCACCCGAGAGGGCAGACGGGGCCTCGGTTTAACGTCTCATCTGAAAAACGGCACCTCCGACAGTGCAGCACTCCCTCACTCACTCCCGTCAGCTAGGGTCCCGGGAGTGGGGCTTGAACCCGCGACCTTGTACCCCGCGGGGACTCCGCGCTCTGGCCCCTGGGTGCTGGCAGCCCAGGCTGCTTCTCTTTTGCAAGGGCTCAAGAACGCGGGGCCATAGATACAAGGTTAACTTTGAGAGATTTAAAACGGAGGGCAGGAGAAACATCTTCACGCAGAGAGTCGTGAGGCTGTGGCATTCACTGTGGTCGAGGCAGAAACTGTGTCACCATTCGAGGTTAGATTGCAGAGGTGATATGGGAGCAACAACTTTATTTATACAGCGCTTTTATAAAGTAGTAAAACGTCCCAAGGCGCTTCACAGGAGCGATTATTAAGCAAAATGTGACACCTGAGCCACATAAGGAGATATTAGGACAAGTAAAGCTTGGCCAAAGAGGTAGGTTTAAAGGAGCGTCTTGAAGGAGGAGAGGCGGAGAGATAGGTGGGTTATTCCAGCGCTTAGGGCCTCGGCGGCTGAAGGCACGGCCGCCAATGGTGGAGCGAAGAAAATCCGGGATGCGCAAGAGGCCAGAATTGGAGGAGTGCAGAGATCTCGGAGAGTTGTGAGGCTGGAGGAGGTGACTGGGATAGGGAGGGGGTCGAGGCCATGGAGGGGTTTGAAAACAAGGATGAGGATTTTAAAATGGGTGCGTGTTTCAGCAGCAAGTGAGCTGTGGCAGGGGGCGGAAACGGGCGATGTTCCAGGGGTGGAAGTAGGGGCGGTCTCGGTGACGGAGAGGGTGTGGGGTCGGAAGCTCAGCTCGGGGTCAGATAGGGCGGCGAGGTTGCGGTCAGTCCGGTTCAGCCTCAGACCGTGGCCGGGGGGAGGGATGGAGTCGGTGACTGGGGAACGGAGTTTGTGGCGGGGACCGAAGACGACGGCTTCGGTCTTTTCCAATATTTAATTGGAGGAAATTTCTGCTCATCCAGCAGTGGGACAACACAGGGGCCGTGGAGGGGTCGTGAGAGGTGGTGGTGAGGTAGAGCTGGGTGTCGTCAGCGTACGTGTGGCACCTGACGCTGTGTTTTTGGATGATGTCACTGAGGGGCAGCATTTCGGAGTCAACGGCATGTTCAAGGACTTTTAGGAGAGGAAAGGGCGGTTGGAGACGGGAGGTTAGAAGATAGGAGCAGGAGTAGGCCATTTGGCCCCTCGACCCTGCTCCGCCATTCAATGCGATCATGGCTGATCATCCAAACTCAGTACCCGTTCCTGCCTTCTCTCCATATCCCTTGATCCCTTTAGCCTTAAGAAATATATCTAACTCCTTCTTGAATATATTTAATGAATTGGCCTCAACTGCCTTCTGTGGTAGAGAATTCCACAGGTTCACCACTCTCTGGGTGAAGAAATTCCTCCTCATCTCTGTCCTAAATGGCTTACCCCTTATCCTTAGACTGTGACCCCTGGTTCTGGACTCCCCGCCATCGGGAACATCCTTCCTGCATCTAGTCTGTCCAGGCCTGACAGAATTTTATAAGTTTCAATGAGATCCCCTCTCATTCTTCTAAACTCTAGCAAATATAAGCCCAATCGACCCAATCTCTCCTTATACGTCATTCCTGCCATCCCAGGTATCTGTCTGGTGAATCTTCGCTGCACTCCCTCCATGGCAAGAACATCCTTCCTCAGATAAGGCGACCAAAACTGCACACAATACTCAAGGTGCGGTCTCACCAAGGCCCTGTACAACTGCAGCAAGACACCCTTGTTCCTGTACTCTAATTCTCTCGCTACGAAGGCCAACATACCATTTGCCGCCTTAACCGCCTGCTGCACCTGCATGCTTACCTTCAGCGACTGGTGCACAAGGACGGGCGGTTGGAGATGGGCGGTAGTTTGCAAAGACGGGGGGGGGGGGGCGGATTCAAGGGTGTTTTTTTTTGAGGAGGGAGTTGATGACCGTTTAAGGGAGGGGAACAGTATCTGAGGAGACGGAACTGTTAATATCAGCTAACATGGGAGCCAGGAAGGGAAGTTGGGTGTTCAACAGTTTGGTGGGAATAGGGTCGAGGGAGCAGGAGGTGGGTCAACCGGACAAGATGCGCTTGGAGGGGCCAAGAGGGGAGATTGGAGAGAAACTGGAGAAAGATGCGAGTTCAAGGCTAGGGCAGGGGGAGCCTTGGTGGACGTGTGGGCTAGGGGAAGGGATTGGGATTATTTTCTCACATGGAGGTTAAACGCTAACCCTGACTGGTTGGGATGAGTGGCCTGTTTCTGTGTTCTACGTATTGGTGTGTTCCAGTTTGTAATGAGTGGGCCTGGAGGTTTGGGAAGGGGCTATTCTTACAGCAGTTGACCCCTTGTGGGTGAACCTTAAATCGGAAACTCAACACAGTAAATAGCCCAAGACAAATGCAGATTAATAGAGAACACTGATTTACGTCGATTCTACAGCACAGAAACAGGCCATTTGGCCCAACAGCTCCGTGCCAGTATTTATGCTCCACACGAGCCTCCTCCCATCCCTCTTCGTCTCTCCCACTCAGCACACCCTTCTATTCCCTCCTCCCTCGTGTGTTGATCTAACTTCCCCTTAAAGGCATCTATACTATTTGCCTCAACTACTCCCTGTGGTAGCAAGTTCCACATTCTAACCACTCTCTGGATAAAGATGTTTCTCCTGAATTCCCGATTGGATTTATTAGTGACCATCTTATATTTATGGCCCCTAGTTTTGGTCTCCCCCTCCAGTGGAAACACCTTCTCTACGAAACCCTTTCATAATTTTAAAGACCTCTATCGGGTCACCCCCTCAACCTTCTCATTTCTCAACAAAAGAGCCCCATTTAAACATTATATGGGACTTCATCGTCGCTGGGTCAAAATCTTGGAACTCCTTCCCTAACAGCACTGTTGGGAGTACCTTCACCACACAGACTGCAGCGGTTCAAGAAGGCGGCTCACCACCACCTTCTCGAGGGCAATTAGTGATGGGCAATAGTCTTGGGATGGCAGGAATGACGTATGAGGAGAGATTGGGTCGATTGGGCTTGTACTCGCTGGAGTTTAGAAGAATGAGAGGGGATCTCATTGAAACTTATAAAATTCTAACAGGACTAGACAGACTAGATGCAGGAAGGATGTTCCCAATGGTCGGGGAGTCCAGAACCAGGGGTCACAGTCTTTAGATAAGGGGTAAGCCATTTAGGACAGAGATGAGGAGGAATTTCTTCACCCAGAGAGTGGTGAACCTGTGGAATTCTCTACCACAGAAGGCAGTTGAGGCCAATTCATTAAGTATATTCAAGAAGGAGTTAGATATATTTCTTAAGGCTAAAGGGATCAAGGGATATGGGGAGAAAGCAGGGACAGGGTACTGAATTTGGATGATCAGCCATGATCTCATTAAATGGCGGAACAGGCTCGAGGGGCCGAAT